>NW_022744519.1:4971-12341 GCF_011630105.1 Anneissia japonica | reverse complement strand
CAAAGATACCCTCTTAATTTCACAAAAGAGTGGGTTCTTTTTCAAACAAATACATCCTGCCTAATATATGTGTGTTTAGATTAGATCTTTTGCTTTAACTTTGGAAACTGAGATCATTTTAGATACTATTTCTGTATAAACTAATTTTTTTTCCATATTACTGTAAACCTAATGGTTTTGATAAATTTAATCTGCACTACGGAATTTCCAATAAAAAAAAGAAAATTAATTAAAAAGACCATAGATTAAAAATAAGTAAGGCATAACATATTTTTAATCTATGTTAAAGCATAACTATTTTTACATAATGAAATGTAGTAAATCAAATTATTATTTGTGGCTTTTATTTATTAAATCAATTAAGAACATAATCTCAAAACAAAATTTAATGACAAGAAAGATCGACGTTTCGGGTCCATCATGGAACCATTCTCAAGATCAAGTAAATTGAAAAAAACTAAAAACAAAAATGCCAAGCAGTGACAGTATGTAAGTAATTAATTCACATATCAATAGGGCCTACTGTGTGGAGCCACAATGGAGCTAAGCAATAATTAGCCCTTCTTAGCAGATTAACTAGATAAACAGTTTGGGTAGGTTTCAGTTCTTTGATCAAAAGCATTTCTTTAAATAAACAATTAAACTTGGATTTGCACTTAGATAAAACCTTGAAATAATTAACAGTTTCAGTAGCTAATATAATGATCTTTTAAATGTTGTCCTATGTTACCTTTACTGTGCATAATCATTTCTTATTTAAATGTTGTCCTATGTTACCTTTACTGTGCATAATCATTTCTTATTTAAAATAGAATTATTTAATCAATCAGTAACTTGTGTTTTTTTAATGAAATTAATGATTTTCTTTAAAAAGATGCTACCCAATGCGAGACCTTTTTTATACCTTGTTTGACAAACTCGCTGACTATTGTACATTTTACTGTACTGTTTTTCCGTTTTAAAATGTTTGTGCTCGTTAGCAATTTAGATTTGTTGTTGATGTTATCCATGACAGTAATACGTACCGCAAAATGCCAGGCCTCTGAAAGTCCCCATAGTTGGTATTCGCCACGTTATTGGAAATTTTTATTTCAAATTTCGCGAAAATGGTTTATAAAATTCCCTGCAAGTTCGTCGTTCAAAACTGGTGCCGAATCAATGTTTTAGAGCCTCCCATCAGAGCCATTAATAATAATAATAATATTAATAATTTGCCGCAAATATAGTAATAATATCTAATAATATTAATAATTTAAAAAAATACTTAGACCTACTGTACTCCCAGAGCTACTCATAGGAGCTAAAAACTAATTTATTTTAGTTCTCAAATATGCATATTCTTTATGTTGATTTATTAATTAAAATTTTGCTACAAGGTATTTTACAACATTTGTTTATTTATTTATTTTATTTCTTTAATTTTATAATTGAGGGCCATTTTTTATTTCTTGATTCAATTCTTGCTTATACAGTATTTAAATATTTGAAGATTAAAAAAAATATATATCATTTCTATTACCGAATTTTTCATTGGGGCCATTTTTATCTACCTGTCATATGGGGCCATTTTTTCCGGGGCCATTTTTTCCGGGGCCATTTTTTCTGGGGCCATTTTTCCGGGGCCATTCTTACCATTCAGAAATTATCATCGAGGACCCATTGAAAATGCTATAAAAAAAAAGCAAAGGACATACCTCGTGCTCAAACGCTGACGTACAAACCACGTCAACGAGCCACTGGTCACTACCTATCACCCTAGGTTACCACCACTAAGGGCTATAATTCAGAAACATATGCCCATTCTACAGACCACAGAACGTCTTAGGTCTGTTTTTCCGGATACACCGTTCATTAAGAGACAGCCACCTAACCTTCGTGATATATTAGTACGATCTAAATTCAAGAGGCAAACTAACTCTTGCGACAACCGTAATTTTGGTAGTCATCTTTGTGGTTCATCATGCAAAACATGCTCCTTGCTTGATTCTGCACAATCATTCAAGAGCAACCAAACTAACCACATATTTCGGATAAGGCAATCAATTAATTGCCTCACCAAAAATGTCATTTATCTCATATATTGTAATATTTGTGGTAAACAATATGTCGGAGAAACAAAAAACACTCTCCGTGAAACAAAAAACATTCTCCGTATGAGAATGACACAACATAGATCAGCTATCAGAACATCTAAGCTTGATCAACCAGTAGCCAAACATTTCAATTTAGCTGGTCATTCAATTTCAAATTTCAGAGTGATTGCAATTGATTTAGGAACGTTCTCCCAGTACACTAAATTAAACCAATGGCATTTCAATTTATTCTGGATAAATCATTTGGCTTATTTATTGAGGCTTGCCTCTAAAGTTTAGTTTTGGCCTTCCTGTTTAACTTGTTTAGGCTGTTTATTCTAATCTCACCCAGCCTATTGTTTCCAATCATGCTTGCATAAAATTCTCACTTTATACCATCTAGCTTTTTCTACCCTCACTCACTCGACACTGAGGAAGGACTAGTGTTGTCCGAAAGCTCTATTCTAGTTCTATTTCTGGCTATTTACTTACGTTTACTTTTTAGCTGTTGCTTATCATTTTTGTATCTCTACTGAGATCCAGCCATTGTTTCCCACAGCATTGTTGTTTTTCAGTATTTTGCCTTTTAATCTATATATATATATGTGATATATATATATATATATATATATCAACTTATTGACAGAATAATACCACTGTATGACCACAGTATACATCTGTAATAATTCAGAACATTTTTGTATGTTGATATTGAATTCCACTATAGGGCTACAATATTATCTTGTTTATTGACAGCTTCTTCCACTGTGATCCAACATTACTAACTGTAGACTTACAAGGCGACATCTGGTTTTCAATGGTTTCAACTGGTTTTCAATGCGTTTCAATTCCAACTGGTTCAACTGGTACTCAAAAGGTTATGAGGTCCAACTGCTTTTTTCAACTGGACGCAGGGTTCCCGGAACGCCGCCCTCAGCGGCGAGTGCAAGCACAACTCAGGGTCAAAAGTGGAACGTGAAATTTGGATATGGTTTTGTAGTCAGATTTGCGAGAAAAACTTCAGCTACCGTATTTCTCGACTGAGACGTCAGTAGGAGCTGTAATTTGTATGGCAAGGAGATTGAGCAACCCTTTATTCATATTAAGGGAATTTACGCCCAGAAACTTTGTAATTATTAATATTTTGGTTATTATAGAAAATATTCATTTTTGGTGACGTCACACTCACATTAGTTAGCATGCATACGTCATAAGCTAGACGCAGGGTTCCCGGAAAGCCGCACTCAGCGGCTAGTGCGAAGCACAACTCAGGGTCAAAAGTGGAACGTGAAATTTGGATATGGTTTTGTAGTCAGATTTGCGAGAAAAACTTCAGCTACCCGTATTTCTCGACTGAGACGTCAGTAGGAGCTGTAATTTGTATGACAAGGAGATTGAGCAACCCTTCATTCATATTAAGAGAATTTACGCCCAGAAACTTTGTAGTTATTAATATTTTGGTTTTAATATAAAGTATTCATTTTTTGGTGACGTCACACTCACATTAGTTAGCATGCATACGTCATAAGCTAGATACGTCACCTATTCCTGATAAGGCAAACTTTCCCGGCGTGCTTTTTTCATGGATAAACAAACATCACTGCTTTGCACATGGATGCCTTTCCCAAGCCAGGGCTACAAGAGCCGCATTGTTAGCATTGTATAATACTTAAATAAGGTACCTCTGCAAATGAATTATTCTTAGTTATTTCTTTTTTCTTATTTTTAATTTATTTCTTCCGAAAGTGTACTTTCTATCACATATAATTCCACTGTCTTAGTTAGGCCTAGGCCAACCTACCTAGTCTTATGCCTCATCGTCCGCTACACAGTACATCAGGAGCCCCTCCCCCATACAGTACAGACGTTTGCTAGGTAACAACGTGATTGCACCTTCCTTCCCAGGTGTTCATGTAACATTGACATAATTTTTAGCTAACCAGTTGTGTGTATTTCTTTGTGAAAATGAGTACCGCGGCGTACTCATTTTCACAAAGCATTTGCATCCCCTCTTGGAAAGAGGGATTCGAAATAATTGTCTTCGCTAATTAAATTAATCACCGTAATTTAGCTTACACTTATGAATTTAGGGAGCACTTAAAATGTGAAATAATCATTTCACTACCCGACAAACTCCGAACTTTATTCATTCATTAGGCCTACATAATAGTTTCATATTGCTGTACTATAATATACTCCAACATCACTGGCGCATGGTAACAACCAACTGACTGCAGACCATTTCCGGTCACACATTACTCTCCATAACACAGCACCCCCTAGTTCCGTCATCTCTGGGTTTCAATTCTAATTGGCCAACTGTTATCATTAGTAACTCTAAATCACTGCAATATTTATTTACTTACTCTATCACCAAATGAATTGAAACAACATTTTTGTTATTATTTATTACTGTGCATTTATTATTAAATTCCACCAACAGTTACAATTATTACATACTTTGACCATTTAAAAATTATTTATCATATTAATATCTAAGTAAATGTAAATTATATATTTCTTTAATACATTCAATGCAATATTTTAAATTTAAGAAAATATATTTAAAAATCAATTATGCACATTTACATTCTATATTTACTCTATACTTATAACAAGATCTATAGTATAGTCATATTGGACGATGAATTAATAATATAAAAATAACAATATGCAATTATTACTACTGTACACTTTATTACATTGTGTATAGTGAGCAAATTTATAAATACATTAAGGATTAAATTAAATGATTATTGATGATTACAATGCAATTGTTTTATTTAATTTAAAAAAAACCCTGAATTTAGAAAATATAAATAAATCAATTATGTGCACTTTGCAGAAAGGTAAACTAAAAAACAAAAACAGAGCAATTAATTACTTTTTAACTTGTCAATTATCTTTTGTTAAGTATGTACCGATCTGAGTGGGAGCTTTCTACAGCTTTCACCTCCTTGGTAATGCCGTATGATCACAAATATTGTTGCTTTTTGAAACATTCTGAAAAAGAAATTGAAATACAGTATCACCTATTATTTGAAAAAAAAAAAAATAACATGGTTTAACTTGATTTAAAACAATGCATTGCTAGATATAGTGTGCTTTCATTGGCTGTGAGCTCTTATAATAATAAAATAATAATAATAATAGTAGACTTAGGGCAAATAGAACAATTTGTTAGATTTATCACTCCCAATAAATAAAATAAATAAAAATAAAAATTTCTTTTGCTGCATTATTTATTTTAACAGCTTAAAAAAATATGATGCAATTTTGTGACTGGAAATACATTTTCTTTAAAAACAATAAAATTAAACTTGTAAATATTCTTGGAAATAAAAACAGTACCTCCATCATCAATTAAAAAAAAGCAATATTCTGTTAAAAAAAACAAAAAAGCCCTTATATTAGCATATTGTTAGGCCCTCATTGGATTACTGCCTATGGAACACAAACTCCAGCTCCCTGGGGTAGTATTCTATAACGCTGCAGCAGATACATCAGCGCATGTTGGTACAGGCTATTTAACTCTACCAGGTACCCACTTATACTCCTGGGTAGAGAGAAGCAATGCAGATAAAATGCCTTGCCCAAGGACACATATGAAATAAACAGTGAGGGGATTGAAACCCTGACCCTGCGCCAAACCACTTCTACTTATTGACCAAAGCCAGTGGCAATGGACCTTAAGGGCCCCGTATATTAATCAGCTTTTTTCTGCAGGATCATAGACCCTCCTTCAAACCATGTGTCATAAATCAGCCATGTGTTAACACATCAAAAAAAGTCAGTCACCAGGGCAAACTGGAGCTTCTACCCCATACCTCTATCTGTGCCCTGCACGAGGCCCTGGCGAAGTATGTGCTTTACAACTACCTGGAGCCCTATGTTTTATTTTACTCATCATTGAGCATTAGGAATACAGTAGTACAGGATCTATGTGCTACTGTATCAATCAATCAAACTCTACTGTAGGCCTACAACACAAAATACCCAAATAATCATGCCGAAAATCTTCCCTATACCGAATTCGGTCCTGCTACCCGACCTACTCGGGTAATCGATCATCCAATCCCCTGTCACAAGTGACAGGTCAGGTGACAGATTCGCTACTTACCTAAAATTCATTACCCGCTGCCGGCGGCTTGCGAAGGTCGCGTACTAGTGTATTGTAGTTAGGCCTAGGAAGGTTAGTGATCTAGAGTGAGCAAGAGAAATTTTGTTTACAATGGTCAGGCACGGCAAACGTAATGAATAAGCCTACAATCTAGGCTACAACAATCAATACTCTCTTAACATGTTCCTACATTTTCAATAAAAAGGAGTTATAATCGGGAGCGCATGTTTAGGTGTGGTGTGATGTCAAAAAGTGCATTGGCAGTCCGTAACAAACAGAAGCAACTACTGAATTTCCCGCAAATATTTTTTACTGGGAATTGTTGTTCTTGTCTATACCACAGTGTAATTAAAAAGAAAATACAAATTGTGTTCGCACCTAAAAATCGGGAAAATTACGATGCATAACAAACAAAAATAATAAGATTGAACTGAAGCGCCTGGCATCCCAAGACCGAACCATTGTGTGCCCTGTGAAGCTTATTATAATAGTATTTAAACATATTATAACGGTTAGTGCACGTGTTTGAATATTAATATAATATTTAAACATGTTTATTATAACGGTTAATACACATGTTTAAATGTGGTAATGTTTAGGCATGTGTATTTATAGTTATAATACAAAATGAATACCCTGCCGCAAAATGGACGGTTCTAAATCGCCCACGACTCAACTGAGCACATGTGCTTCTCGTTCGTTCGTGACGTTGTGCACTGGCCGTGAGAGCGAGCAATCGTCTGTAAATCGTATGCAACGAAGATACAGAATATCAGTTATAAAATCAATTTAGCATTTGATTTTAATACATGACGAGTTATTCTGTTTCTAAATTCTAACTGTCAACTACATATTCATCACTCGATTCGGAGGCCCTATAAAATAGAGATTTACTACTCTCTGAGCCTAGATTGAAAGAATGTAGGTAAGAATGGCCCCGGAAAAAATGGCCCCGGAAAAAATGGCCCCGGAAAGAATGGCCCAGGAAAAAATGGCCCCGGTAAAAATGGCCCCATATGACAGGTAGGTAAAAATGGCCCCAGTGAAAAATTCGGTAATAGAAATGATATATTTTTTTTTTAATCTTCAAATATTTAAATACTGTATAAGCAAGAATTTTGGGTGTTCGTAATTTTGTAATCTAATACACTGTGATTGTGTAAGTGACAACTAAGTAC
>NW_022744519.1:729-4898 GCF_011630105.1 Anneissia japonica | reverse complement strand
GGGGGCCATTTTTACCTACCTGTCATATGGGGCCATTTTTACCGGGGCCATTTTTTCCGGGGCCATTCTTTCCGGGGCCATTTTTTCCGGGGCCATTTTTTCCGGGGCCATTCTTACCGTACACCAGATTGAAATAGCTGTAAGCTGTAGAATAGCACCTGGATAGCCGGGAATGTGAGTAACATTGCTGTTGTATGCCACACGATCATAAAATAAATAGCATAAAGGCTAGAAAGAATCGTATTCTTATATTTATTTAGGCCAGCATAAACACCAATACACCATGTCATTTTCAATACATATGTGTATTGAAAATAACCAAAATTACATCTTTGTTTTTTGAGAATTAATAAAATATTGATGCATCTTTCTGGTTCTCCCGATCGCCAAGTCACGGTTTTACGTTCGCGAAAAAAAGTAAAAATCCACAGACGTACAGCTACTGTCTTTTTTTTTTTATTATTGTCGGATTTTGGTTTAAAACATTTTATGTTTTAAATAATAACATTAGATTCAGAAATTGTGTATACTTTCTGAAATTTGACCATGATTGGAGCAGTACTGGCTGAACTGTGTCCAAGGCCGTTTAGGCAGCATGCAGGCAATTAGCAATCAATCATCCAACCCACCAGTGACCGTTTCTTCTAAGGGGAAGAATTTCTTCATGATTATGTTTCATGTAATTGACCACAAGGCTTATCTTTAGGCTTAATGTTTACAATTCACATTTAAATTACCTTGTATTTGTATTATCAGGGCTGATCCATCATTCTGTAGTTGTGAGCACAGGTTTCTCTTCTTTGATAGCCAACAATGGTTGATGGGATGAATGTTTTTCACACGTATCTGTGAGATGTGCCAACACTTATCTGAAAATTCAGAGATTTGAAATATGTTACAGTAAAAAACAATTGGTAATGAGCAACAATTGACAGGGTAACCAAAGAGTTAAAACGATATCAACTACTAACCATGGCATAACTTATCATATCAACTAATGTCCATCATTATCTGGTTTTTTTTTCAACTTCATATAGGTACTTTCCACTACTCTACCATGTTCTGTTGAATTAAAAGACATAAAATGAGTGTAATACAGGTACATTGCAAATTATAAAAAGGGCAATAAATTTTTTAATTAGGAGGATAATACTGTATGCAGCATCAGAAGGTGGATTCTAGTCAAAACGGCAATAAACCCAAATGGCAATAAGTGAAAACAGCAACACTTTTTTACCAGAACGGCAATGGATCAAAATGGCAATAAGTGACTAAATCAAAATGGCAATAAACCAAAATAATAATAATAATAATAATATTATAATAATTATAATGGCCCATAACAACAACATACATACGAATGAACTCAATAATAAAAAGACTGGGGAAACACAATATCAAAGCAGTAGACATTCAAATAAAAAAATCTTTAAAATACATTGGACAAAATATGAGGCAAAACAATTTATGTACAGTAATTAAAAGTAAAAAAAAAATGCGAAAAAAAGAAAGAAAAATAAATTAATAATAATAATAATTGGCAGGGCCTATGCCCTAGCCTAACCTAGTAGTAGTAGTAGAGTAGGTAGCTAGGCCCCTAGCATAGCGCAAGGCCCTAGTTGTACTAAAAACCAGCTACTACTAGCCTAGCTAGGTTAACTACAGTACAGACAGACAGTAGGCCTAGGGAGGCCTAAGTTAGCTAGGCCTATGTTAGGAGTAGTAGAATGTAAGATAAAAGATAGGGTAGGCCCAGTCTGCCCTGGTTTTTTATTATTTTTTTTACATTAGTATGGTTGTATCGTATTCTTATCTTACCTTTTCTATCGAACACTGCATCATCAGCTGCTGCACCGTCCTAGCTAGGCCTAGGCCTATCAGCTAGCACTGGCCCAGCTAGGCTACGGCTTCGTCGGCTAGAGGCTGATGAAACATTCGATCAATCAAGTTGTGTTGAATATTAAGTCTTGCATCAATGAATTATCCTTTTTTTTTTCTTTTTTTTTTTTATTATTGCTTTTAACACACATAAAACAACATAATATAATATAATGCAATATTACAATACACAATCTCATCTTCTAAAAAATAAATCCAAAACCGATATAATATACTGTACTGTAATATAAAATAAAATTAAAATTAAGTAAAGATTTAACTAATATATACATATATGAGCAATTTCACAGTAAATAGACATGCTCCAAGCAATATTTTTTAGGAAGCTATAACTAAAGATTTTATTGTTTAAAATTAAATATTTTTACATTTATATCATCATATCAATGAGTATACATATTAAAAATCATTTCATGATCACACAATTCACAGTAAAAAATATAATGAAAAATTGACATACTTTTTAGCCATATTTCACCATACAAAAATGTTACATGACAAAAATATCTAAAATTAGATGGAGGATATTTTTTTTAAATTGTATTATAAGGATGGATTCATTATTTCTATAAGAAGCATATTGGAAACTAATAAGATAAAACACTAGAAAGAAAAATAAAACCCTTTTTATTAAAAAAATATGCAATTTGATGGTTTTTTGTAACGGATGTAACATTGTGTGTCAAAATATTTAGGAATTTAAAAATGGCCCAATATTCCTAAAAAAGAAATATATCTGTTACTTTTAAATGTTTATCAAATTAGTGAATATATACAGTAAGAAATAAAAAAAAAAATTGGTAATCATGCATTTTATTTTTGGTGCATCCACAATGGAAAGTCATTGACCCAAATGTATGTCAAAATCCTGTTCGTCTGTGGGAATAGGATTTGTAGTGTATTAAAATACAAACATGCATATTTCTTTTGAAAAGATAATTTAACTATCTTATAATACCCCTTTTCCAAAACATTGATATCATATGTTCTGTTTCACAGAGTTTAGCCAAAATCATCTGTATTCTATTTTTCCATGAAAATGTTAGGATATCATGTCCATTTACTGTGAAATTACTCATATATATATATATGTGTGTATATATATATACATACATATATATACATATATACACATACACACACATACATACATATACATACATACACACATACATACACACACACATACATATATATATACATCTACACACGCACGCACACACATATATATACACACACACACATGTACATATATAAATAAAAAATAAATAAATAAATAAATAAATAAATAAATAAAATTAAAATAAAATTACACACAGAGGGAAAAAAAAAATGTAAAAATTAATTTACCAGTTTCATTTGCAGTACTTTTTCTCTTAAGGCTTTTTTTTTTTTCAATTTTACAGAAAAAGGGGGGGGGGGAGGCGAGAAACATAATATTTCATATATATACATATACACCCACATATACATATATATACATATACATACATTTAAATACATACATATACATACATACATATAAATACACACACATATGTATGCCAACATGCCCACCCATACATACACATATACCTACACACATTTAATAGAACATTTAAACAGCTCTCAACCAATTTCATTCTTTTTTTTTCTTTTGCATAAGTCAAAATTGTAAATTGTAAAGGGAAAAAACAACACCCATTTCATCGTTATTTACTGCTTGTATGTTTATCTATAATATGAATTATCCTTGCTTTGTAGTTATCAGTGAGCAAACCAGCTATTATTGTTGTATTTTGTACCTTAAAATCACAGATATTTGTCAAACATTGGTAGACTCCATTGGTACCTGGTACACACAATCTTGACACAATGAATTTGAATGTGGATCCCAGGGTTGCCAGATAGTCGACAGGCTTCACGGCCAAACACACGCCATCTCACGGCCAAATTCGGCCAAACTTTTTTTCAATATCGGCCAAAATTCGGCCAGATTTTAATCAGATTAGAAGACAGTTATATGGGTACATATTCATTTGAAATACTGCAAAAATTACAGGAAAATCAGGGGCCGTTCGTTTGAAATTGAAGAAATTCAAATAATATACACAGAATAATGTTAAACTTCTTTTAATTAATCTATCACCATAAAATACATGCCCAGCTACATCATAATATTAAATAGCCTAGGCCTAGGCCCTATGTTCTTTAGTTGCTGACGCCCGAAAATAACCTTATGCGTTTGGGCGATCAGTTTTTCTTTTTTTCTTTTTTTTTCACCACTCCCC
>NW_022744519.1:0-712 GCF_011630105.1 Anneissia japonica | reverse complement strand
CGTTTCTGCTATTTAAAATCACATCATTAAGACTGATCTAAATTGATTTAAATGTATTACATATTAACGTACATTGTTGTCGATCTATAGCAAACATTTTAAGGTCCTGTTATTGGTCAACCCGTTTCTCTCTTTAATTAGAATGAATTAAGTTACATAGTTAGGTAACACAAACTGGCGTTAAAACAAACCTTTAATAAATACTTTTTATCTAAACTTTTCCAAAAATACCCAAAATGAAAGGGCCGGGGGGCCCTCCCCATGGAAAATTTCCCCCTTGAATCCGCCACTGTATGGGGAATCCTTTAACGCTCAGGTGACCTAGGGTTTTAAAACAAATACCGTATAGGCCTATACTCACGTATAAACGAGGCTTAACATAGCAAACTACGATCGAAAAAAGGGGGTCGTCTTATACGCACGACATTCAGATTTTAGATTTTTATATTTATATTCATGTTCGTCTTATGTGCGGATGTTCGTCTTATGTGCGGATCGTCCGTAAATCTGGTTTTCTACTAGGCGAATTTATTCACGCGAATCCAAAGCGTCGGCTTATGCACATGCGCATTCACATTCCTATCGGAGTTTTTGAGAAGCGAAAAAATGCGCAACCAATCAGAGCTCAGGAAGCGAGCCGACTCTTCGATTTGCGCGAATAAATTCGCTTAGTGAAAAACCAGCTTAACACGCGAACTTACTACTGCAATGA
>NW_022744518.1:0-869 GCF_011630105.1 Anneissia japonica | reverse complement strand
TCCAATCTCCATATTTTCAAGCAAAGTCTTCATCAAAATTTTTGATTTTATCCATTGTCATCCCCAAAACTTTGAAATACCGGGTTGGTGTCCGGCGGGGGATAGTTTCACTGGTAGTTAAGATATTATATTTTTGTTGTTTTCTTTTAATTCATTTTGTTTTCAATAATTTTTTCTTTTCTAATTATGTATGGCCTTGCACGGCCTTGAGGAAAAACACCCACGGGTGATTCAAGTGTCTCCGTGTTTAAATAAAGTATATTATTATTATTATAAGCCCTGTCCAGAATATCAAATCTATATGACAAAAACATGTGACATGCCCAAATATGGTCATGACTAGGCACTATGTCCTATATTTGGACATACAACAGTTAAAAAAGAAAAAATTGAAATAAAACACTTGCAGAAGCACCATTAGCGTATTATTTGGCAGATACCGGCGCTATATACAGTAAATGTGCTGTTCTATTTTATTCTATTCCATCTAAAGCTTTGTTGACACTGCAAAATTTTATGTGGCAAAAAAATGTGATGTGCCGATATATGGGTACGATGATGTAATATCACATATTATGAAAACGGTAGGTAGTAGTATTAGTAGACATATATTATAAGGCAAATACAAAATAAATTATTATAGTCTTTACTTGCTTCCTATCAATGAAATAACTATATGAAATTATTTATTTAAATTTATTTTTCTCCAATCATGAAATGCACTTTTTTTTAAATACAAATGTACTGATTTCCGAAGTGGTTCAAATAAAAACAAAATTTAAAAATTCAAATAACACAAGTAGCATATCTAATCTAATGAAAAACTGAAAAATGAAATTACAACAAACAATTCTTCAACATAAACATAA
>NW_022744517.1:0-606 GCF_011630105.1 Anneissia japonica | reverse complement strand
ACTGAAAAAATTGTGTAAGTTGTGTTTGTAAAGAGGTCAGTAAGCTCTCCCTCTGGTCATCTTGACCTTTGAGACAGGTAAGTACAAGTGACAGCAATGGTTGATGGCTCAACAGTGACATTTGACTAAAAAATAGAGAAAAATGTTTGTATTTCATACTAAAGGAAAATTTATAATATAAACATTATGAAAAAAGAGAATTGTGTCCATTATGTATGCAGTCTCTCAAGATCAAGTGATCAAACTAAAAAACATAAAATTAAAAAAACCAAGTAGGTGGCAGGAATTAAAATTAACGATAAAAAACTATTGTGTTAACAGAGCCTATAAATTACTGTATCTTCATTTAATGCAATTCTGCACAATGACACTGCGAGTTATGGGTTATTCTCCTACATTTATATTTATCTTTACCTTTACAGGCAGAGTAACATTTTGACCTAGGCTACCAAAGCTAATGACAGGTACACTTTCCCTATTAAAGACTTATACGAATGGTTAATGGTTATTAATTTATAGAGCGCAAAATACAAAAAGTCTCTAAGCGCTATCAGGCAAATGTAAAGATGGAACGGAAACCAAAAACCACAAAATAAAAAGTGAAAT
>NW_022744516.1:27584-48010 GCF_011630105.1 Anneissia japonica | reverse complement strand
GTCTACTTCAACAGTGTAGCATTATGACTTATATTTTATGCATTATCAATCGTTAGAATGCATTCCGAAATGATTACAATACCAAACACAATTATTTATTATCTTCTCCAAAGGTTTATATTTAGTTGATAAAGCAGAAAGAAAGAAATTGGTGAATGTATTGAAATGATTAAAGAGTCAAAATCTAATGTACATCTGGTACTGTTGCCAAACTCAATCCGTTGCTCATTTTCTTCATGTTTTTCGTTTCAAACAAAACCGGCAAACGCTTATTTTCTTTTTTTGCACATAAACTTTTGAACTCACTCCCACCTGCTACTAGATCAATTTCGGACTTTCACCTTTCTAAATCTCACCTCAAATCTTTTTTTCTTTTCCCTTGCTTTTCCTCCTTGGTTTCTTTTTGACTTTAACGATCAATAAACTTACATTTTCATTGTTCTTATTAATCTATTTTCTTTATTATATTTTTTTTGGAATACACGAATGCCTTTTTGTTTTGCAAAATATCTTGCTATGGAACGCCAAAAGGACAAATTGCAAGTGGCGCAGTGCAAAAGTCAAGTGGCACAGTGCAAAACTAAAGTGGCGCAGTGCAAAACGAAAGTGGCGCAGTGCAAATCCGCATGCGTGTGCTGCTACTTGAATTTTGCACTGCGCCACTTGACTTCTGCGGGGTAGACTACTTATGGTTAGGCTATGCTAGGGTCGACGCAACCGACGGGGTAGCTAGTTAGGAAGATCGATTCAATAACATGCATTTTCACATTGTATTATTACAGCTCAGATAGATGTTTTCAGCATTTAAATTTATTAATTAGACCAATAATATATACAGTAATAATTTTTTTGGCAAATCAAAAAATTAAAGGACACAGATTTGTTTTTTGACTCAAGTAGATTTCTTCCTCTTTCTTCTGATTACATTTTGACAGAATGTAAATTATACGGTTTTAAAGATTTTTTTAAACAATTTTTATAAATATTATTTCAATATTTAAATGAATATGATATTAATTTTATTGTGGTCTTAGTGTGCGACAGCGATTTCTGATATTTATATATTGAAAAAAATACTGTTTAGGCATTTTAATTATTCATATATTACGGTACTGTAGCCTTTAATAATACTGTAATATAATAATGATAATAATAATAATAATAATAATAATAAATAATAATAATAGTTCATTCTTATGTAGCGTAATTTACCTGTAGGCCTATAAGTTATTACAACTGTACTTTAAATGTTATCATTAATTACAATCAACTGCGGTTGAATTTTACAAAAATGATATATTTTATCTTTTTTTTACTCACAATAACACTCATAATATCCCACCCTCATTAAATTCATTAGTATTAAATATTAAACCTGTGTATTTCAGTATCCAATTGTTGATATAGACAGTACAAAAGTCAAGTGGCTCAGTGCAAAAGTCAAGTGGCGCAGTGCAAAACTAAAGTGGCGCAGTGCAAACTCAAAATGCGTGTGCCACCATATTAGTTTTGCACTGCGCCACTTTAGCTTTGCACGGTGCTACTTGACTTTTGCACTGCGATTGTAGTTTGTCCTTTTGGCGTTATATCGCGAAAGGGAAAAACTACAATCGCAGTGCAAAAGTCAAGTGGCACAGTGCAAAAGTCAAGTGGTGCAGTGCAAAACTAAAGTGGTGGCACACGCATTTTGAGTTTCCACTGCGCCACTTTAGTTTTGCACTGCACCACTTTAATTTTGCACTGCACCACTTGACTTTTGCGCTGCGACTGACTTTGCACTGCGCCACTTGTAATTTGTCCTTTTGGAGTTCCATAAAACCCAATCGTCACTAATCGGAATTTGGTTATGTATTATAATTTATAGCTGCGATCTACAAGCTTTTCTAGCTTTACCACTGCTCCATTATGTGAGCGATTCAGTCAGTTTGATCTTTGCCTACATCCTAGAGCTAGGTCTCACTGTAGTTTAATGTATTATTATAAGTCAATCGTGACGTCATCACTGCAACTCCCCATGAATTTTTTTAGGTTCGTGTGCAAAAATTAATTAGAACCCAAAGAAAGTTACTTCAAATTCAATATTAAGTATGAACAATTAAGGAATTCATTGAATCAATGGACCCTCATAAACACAACAAACTCAACAAACTGAACATTTAATAGGAATATTCTAGACCCATTTTAAAAACTCAAGGAACAAATTTAGATTTAGGCCTAAGGCCAGGCAGGAGGCCGCCCGGGCCTCCTCCTACTACTACTACTAGGCCGTAGCCTAGCATAGTTATAACATCATCGCACGATTTTACCTGTCTGCATGCACCGAACAAAAAGGACGTCAGTGACTGTATTCCCTCTCGAATGCTGAAATGTTTATTTCTTTGACGTAAGTCTATCAATATAGCATTACAAACAAGTTCTTTCTAACACCATATAAATTACAATAATTATTTATCGTATCCGTACTGTACTGCTGATATATTTAATAAAAATAATATTGTATACTATAGATGAACATGTGTTTATTATAGGCCTGTATTTAATATTTTGGGAGAATTTAGTATTGCATGACTAATATAGTGAAAGTGCATGTATGGATAACTATAAAAAACGACTTTGACTACCCTTCCTCCACAGAGCAAAACATATGTGGAAGAAACATCAATCACAACATCACAAAAATAAATTGTCGGCGAAATGTCTGTCGGCGAATCGTCCAGTCGGCGAAACGTCCAGTAGGCGAATTCGATTTCCGTGAATTCCGGTGTCGGTGAATTTTCTTTCGGTCAACTATCTGTCGGCCAAACGTCCGTCGGCATTCGGCGAAATGTCCTAGTACCGTCCATGCCTACTGTGTTACCGTATGTTTACTAATAAAGTATCCACATGGGATTTGGTTATCAGGAAATGTATCGTGGTGTATTTTTTTTATGACTTTTGTACAGTAGTTAGGTACTTAAATGTCACATGACCCATCATGCACCGCCACCGGATTTACCCTTTTCGCCATTTTTAACTGCCATAGTGTCTATGCCCAAGAGGGCAAAAACAATTCTATGTGATGCTATAAACATCTGGTTTGAAGTCAATCATCACTTATAGGTAGTGTGGTATAACTATTAAGAATAATAATACTATATTTATTTGTAATGTATTTAAAATAAAATGCTTCTAAAACAAAACATATATTAAGGGAAATTCGCTAAAATATCTGTCACAAATCTGACACTCGCCGAGATGGTATGATACAGATAAACTCTAAATCGTCTTGCGGTAATTCTGTAAATTCCTTTATTTTCTCTTGTGGGATCAGGTTTTGTGGTTTTCAGCAGCTTTGTTCTCTAATTAGAATTTCTCTAATTAAAGACCAGAACTAAAAGTGGTCTTAAATATGACTATTTAGAGGGAAATTAAGAAACAATAAGATCGTTTTATTTCAAGTGCTTCAGAATGGATTTACTTTTACTGTACGCTTTTATTGATTTTTAATAAACCATTTCTGGCTAGCTATTCACACACAAGTCCTGCGCTCGTTCTGATGCCTAAATCTCCATTACAATATTACCAATAACATGGTCCTACCTAAACTATCGGTATAGGCCTATGCAATAGAGCACTGTATACAAAAACATCATATTATGTTGTCATTATTTTGATGTATACATATCATATCTTCCTTAACTTCCTCGGTGTTCTTGTCATTTGGGACGATGGATGTAAGGAAAAGATCAGAAGACGTATGGCAATGGCAAGATCTGCTATGAACAAAATATCAATCACCTGGACTGACCGAGGGGTTACCAAAGCAACAAAAACACGGCTTGTTCAAGCATTGGTTTTACCCAGCGCAATGATATGCTTGTGAAACATGGACACTCACAAAAGAAAATCCCAAAGGAGTTACTGCTTTTAAGTTATGGTGCTGGTGTAGGCTGCTGAGGATATCTTGGACACCAAAACGAACAAATATCAGTGTTTTAAAATAAATAGGTCCTAAAATAGTTTAATTGGTACAATCAACTGTCAGGCTCTCCGATACTTTTGGCACATAGCCAAACGACAGGATGACTGCCTTGAAAATGTACTCTTGCAGGGTAGCATTGAGGGCTCAAGAAGGCGTGGACGTCCTAGGTCGAGGTGAATCGAGAGGTTCACATATTTAGAAAGGTAACCTTGGTTGTCGAGTGAAAATATTGTTGTTATTATTAAAGTCATTTCTGTCATATTCAATTGCATTCTTTGTAATCTCCACGTTTTATTCAGCTTGGTATCAAATACGCAACGGGTTTATGTGGAGTCACTCCTGTCGTGGACAGATGAAAGATGCGCTGGTTTACCGGCTGCAGAGGACATGAAGCGTCCATCAGGGGAGGAGAACATTATTGAAAAGAGAAATATCGTCCACTGCGCCATGAGCTGTCTCTTATACACATCTAGATGTGTATAAGAGACAGTATATATATATACATACATTAAAATACAGACAAAAGGCATCAAACAAATTTAGACAGGGGTTCCTTAAGCCCTACATTCTGTAACATTCAATAATTCAGAAATATCTGGACTTAAATTATTTTAAATATAGTTTAAACAAATTAACGAGTCAAATATTTACCCGATGAACCAGTAAAAGTAGTTAAAATCCATAAAAAGATGTTGATGTTGAAGATGAGCATTTTCAACGTTGGTTTACATTGCTTCCTTATAAGAAGAGAGTATAGACAGCAATGTAATCAATTTAGACACTCAGTCTACTTCAACAGTGCAGCATCATGACTTTGATATTTTATGCATTATTAATCGTTAGAATGCATTCCGAAATAATTACAATACCAGACACTATTATTCATTATCTTCTCCAAAGGTTTATATTTAGTTGACAGAAGCATAAAGAAAGAATGGTGATTGTATTGAATAATTAAAGAGTCAAAATCTAATGTGCATCTGGTACTGTTTCCAAACTCCGTGCTTACATCACTTCCACCCTAAAGATCTTCACTGTTTACCCATTCAATACGGATATTCCTATGAATTATTCTTCTTGTTTACAACTGCATTTACGGTTTTGCCCCTATCTTGTCTCTAACATCACGCGTACTCATTTCACCCAGTCTACTCTTCTTCAATGCGCTGCCGATTTTCTTCATGTTCTTCGTTTCAAACAAAACCGGCCAACGCTCATTTTCTTTTTTCCACACAAACATTGGAACTTATTCCCACCTACTACTAGATAAATTTCGGACTTTCAACTTTTAAAATCTCAACTCAAATCTTTTCTCTTTTCCCTTGCTTTTCCTCCTTAGTTTCATTTTGACTTTAATGATCAATAAACTCAAATTCTCATTGTTCCTATTAGTCTATTTTCTTTATTGTAATTTTTTAAAATCTTTTTTTATTTTATTCCGTTAATTTTTATTATTATTCTTATTATTCTTATTATTCTTATTATTATTATTATTATTATTATTATTATTGTAATGTGCATGTAATAGGATACATGAATGCATTTTTGTTTTGCAAAATATCTGGCTTAAACCCAATCGTCACTTATTGCAATTTGGTTATGTATTATAAATTCCAGCTGCGATCTACAAGCTTTCTAACACCACAGTTCCATTATATGTGAGCGATTCAGTCAGTTGTATGAGAGAAAGTTCATGGGGCTTAGATCTTTGCCTCCTATACGGTAGGTCTCTGTAGTTTAATGTATATGATAATCGCTTTGATAGCGAGAGTTTGTATGTTCAGCGCACAACCATTATCTAATGCGAGCAAGATACAGACCTTTGGTCTAGTAACCTCATATATTCAGTTTCGCACACGATGAAACATTAATTGCAAATATGTAATACACGCTCAAATCGAGATGCGTTCAGCACTTATCAGTGCTGCTTCCAATCTTGTTGTAAATAAAACACTGAAGTAGATTGACAAAAATAAATATCCTGTACAATATCCAGCATAAAAATAACGATAATTCATGGAACAAGCACCTACAAATCGGTGGAGTACGCTCATACACGGTACACATCCAAAACCAAAACATAAAATACACGAATATATAGCTGTCTCTTATACACATCTGACAAAAGGCATCAAACAAATTTATTATTATTATTATTATTATTATTATTATTATTATTCTATTATATCATCTTTTCGAAATAAAAATCAATCACCGTTTGTGTGCTAATAGATAGCGAGAGTACAGTTCACTGAAGTAAAATTGTTAACATGATCCAATTGAGCGCAAATAAACAAGACCTGACTGGGTTCATGCTATATTGAACATCGTTTATATTGTAGGCCTAACGCACTTCCTTAGCGGAACGAAATCGTGTACGTCGGCACTCTCTGCACCCTATGGCCATGATTATAGAATAAATACAATTATAAGTAAGAAACACAATCAAGAAGCACTAGATATTTTTAACGATTACAGAGCTAGGATTACATACAGACGTTGGAAAAATACCAGTTTTCGATTTTGTGGTAGTAGAATGATAATATGTATTCACCGAATGCTGAAGTCGCCAAATGATGTAGTTGCCAAATGCTAAATTCGCTAAATGATGTAAACGCCGAATGCTGAAGTCGCAGAATGATGTAGTGACCGAAGCATCTGGCCATTTTGTAAAACCTGCCGTGCCAACCCTGTGCAGACGGTGCGATCGCAATCCCTAAATTGTATTAAGAAATATAATTGTTGTATTGTTGATTGAATTACCGGTAAGATTTTAAAGGTATGAAATGAGAGTGAATTTCCGAGCACCTAGAGATCAATATTCTCACAATTTTACGCACCTCATTCTCAAATATTGTGGGGTTGAGGTGGTGTGCTCTCACGCAACCCCCTACTGCCAAATCCTGCATCCGCCCCAGATTTTTTTTTTTGCACTAGTTTCAAGAAAGAGTATCAAACAATGTCACGTTTTTCCAAATTTTACCATTTAGTGTAATAATATGACATTACATAGGGCATAGCCTATAAGCTATCTTTAATTGTAACATGGCCTAATTTAGAATTATTAATTCGTAACTAATAATTAACAATTCGAAACATATAATTATTGTTTACACTAATATGCTTTCGTACCACTCTTTCCCCACACTGCCCCGTGCTTAATCATTCTTTAACAATCTTTAATTTTCCTCCTTCCATTAACTTTCATATATTTTTTGGGTTTTTCCAACGCTTTTTTTTTCAAATATTTATTCTGTCATGGAAAGCCCATAGAGACAAATGTTATATGTACTATACAAGCGCACAGCCATTGACCATTGACCAATTTTTAACCCTCAATGCTCTTTATTATAATGGGCTATATTTTATTCAAATAGGAAATTACTTAAGTAAACATTTATACACATTATTCACTATGGTATAATAGTAAAAATGTTATATTCTGCTAAATTAATAAAGTCGAAACGATGAGTTAATATGGCCTCACTTTCTCTACTTGGAGTTACATTTGTTTTATTTAGTGTGTATTTCTTTTATGTATTATGTTAAAAACAAAAGGCAAGATGAAATTCACATTAGTATTTAGTATAAATCAATTTGAATCAATGTGAATGTTATTTGGTATGAATGTATAGTTCTAAACCCTTGTAATAACCTTACGGAACGCAACAAAATAGAAAACACACTGTGACTTCAACGAACAAGCTATATTTAATTCCGATGTTTCATTTTTCTCCCAACATTCCACAACATTCTTAGTGTGATATTTTAGTATATATACAACGATTTATTCTCGTTTAGCTTACACATCAGTAATACAGACATCATGAAGGATACAATTCATCTCGGACGTGTCTATGTTTACGTCGTTCTTGTAGTGGGCTTTTAGTTGCGTTGATAATTTTTTAACATGCTGAATCAGGGGTAGCACCATAACCTTAACAACAGGAGTCCGGTGGCCATGACGGAGGGCCAATATCCCGATGAATCGTGTTTTCTCCCCCAAAGGGTTAAGGGCAGCTCTCCAGACGGGAGGGCCCTGACCTCGTCCCTCTTCGATAGCGCCACCCCTGTGCTAAATAAATGCTTCTGTGTGTTTACTTTTACCAATTACATTAAACAACAAAGTCATCATATACCTAAAATGACCAATCAGACTGGGCTTAAACTTTACATTTAATTATGTACTCGCCTAATACTACTGTTCCGTAACTCGGAGCAAAACAAAAACGTCACAGAATCGTGTAGGTCTAAATTAAAAGTAAGCCCACTGTAACATCATGTGGTTAAAGTCGTACGACTATCGACGACACTCTCGTTTGTAGCCGTTCAGAGCAACTTAACTAATAAAACACCACCTACCACAGAGTAATACAACGACACTATATAATTTACAATTACTTGATAATAAAACCTTAATTCTTATTTTAATTATTAAATGATGTAATTCATTCTGGGTAGTACATTTATAGCTAAAGGCGTTTTTAAAATCTCATGTAACAGACCCAGTGCAAACGGTTGAGTAGAAACGGGACGCGAAAGAAAGTGTGCTAGATATATGGTGGGGGGGGGGGATTTAGACTAGCAACGCTAGAGTGTAACCTACATTTTTTTATACTTTAAATCCAATTCACACCTGAATTTGTTCTCAAGACTAAAAATATCAACTCTAATCATTATTCATCATAACGGGCTTGGTCTATAAGACATTACGGTACGTATATACGAGAGAAAGTAAAATATATCAATGAGTGTATATAGATCGGTCGTATATGAGGTGTAGGTGTCACTTTTTGCAGAATTTACTAGACCAACTTTTTCTGGGGTAATTTTGGGCGTAGAATGCAAATCTGATTGTTGATCGGGACGGGGAGTGGGCTTTTTCGAGATATGTAGGGTCAAAGGTCAAATCTGGCATATTTAAGGAAGGGGATCACAAAAGTGAATTAGTGTACCAAAATAATGTTTTCTAATGTAATTTAGGTCATAAATTCCAAAAATGACAGTAAATTTAACAGGTATGGCGTCGTTCAAAAGTTATTGAGGTCAAAGGTCAAATAAGACATAATCTGGGAAAGGGTGTTGCCTGTGTTTAAGACTGGGCTTAAACATTACTATGAAATTACATTTAATTATGTACCGGTACTCGTCTAATACTACTGCTCCGTAACTCAGAGCAAAACAAAAACGTCACAGAATCGTGTAGGTCTAAATTAAAAGTAGGCCCACTGTAACATCATGTGGTTAAAGTCGTACGACTATCGACGACACTCTCGTTTGTAGATGTTCAGAGCAACTTAACTAATAAAACACCACCTACCACAGAGTAATACGACGACACTATATAATTTACAATTACTTGATATTAAAACCTTAATTCTTATTTTAATTATTAAATGATGTGATGATGAATGAATGTCCTACTCTCGCATTACCATTCTGGGTAGTACATTTATAGCTAAAGACGTTTTTAAAATCTCATGTAACAGACGCATAGTGCAAACCGTTAACTAGAAACGGGACGCGAATGAAAGTGTGCTAGATAGCAAATTATGGGGGGGGGGGAGGAATTTAGACTAGCAACGCTTCCCAAATTTTCTAGTTCCATAAACATTTGCGGTATTTACCTTATTCCAAACACCGAACTGAAAAGTCAAAAGGATAGTGCTTTCTAAAAATCATTTGTTAACTCATTTTTTCTTTCTTCGAATTTTGAACATGTTAAACATTTTTCTTTATTATCCGGTCACATCTGCTTTTAAAAAATTGGAAATTTAATTTTTTTTAAATTTAACCATTAGATGTTCTTTAACACATAAACAGCTTCCGGTTTTTCGTATGAAAATTACAGTAAGATGAAAAAATAATGTCGTCTTTCAAAAAAAAAAAAAAAAAAAAAAAAAAGCTATTCAGTAAAGCATTTGGTGGCAAAGAGCGAGATACAGAAGTGCCACGGCGCCAGGCGGCAGCAGAGTGGACGACAACGGCCCTACGGTGTTAACGGTCTGGGCCGGACTAAACGTAATTTTATTGCGGTCTGTGTCGGTGGCTTTTTCTTAATGTTGCATTTATAAGCGATTGTATAAAGATATGGATTGAGAGAGGAGTTAATAGGCAAAATAAAGGTCGCTGACCAGGCATATATGTCGGCTGGGAGCTTCCAGGCACCAACCTCGGATCCAATTCCCATCGAGATAATAGGAAACCAGCAACAGAAATCGGTTAGGACGATCATTGCCATCTTGGTTGCCATCTTAATCTCCCCTGCGCGCCCCTTATTTCTATTAACACTCGATGCTGTTCTCTTTACAGATATGTATATTGAAATATAACTCACGGCGATAACGAAGAATCCAAAGAGGTTGAAGGCAAGAAAAATCGCTATTGCATATTCCCAGCCTGGCAATCGGTCTCTTGCTAGCGGTAGTGCCAGGCACACACTTTGCCGTCCATAGTAGTTACTTCCGAAATACGGTATGTTGATGAAGCTTAGATGGTTGAACATCGGGAGGAAACTGATAAAAATAATGACCAGCCAGGCTACACCGATAATCTTAATGCATCTTTTACGATTGAGTCGGATGTTGCTGAACGGGTTAGCTATGGTAACTGCACGGTCAAAACTCATAAGCATCAACATAAATACCGAGCATTCGCTGGATAATGTGGAGATAGACCCGGCGAAACTGCAAAGGAAACTGGTTTTCCAAGCGTCTGCAAACGTTGCATACACACCCCTGTAGCGAAGATCAACTCCTGCTATGATTATCATGTAAACCGCCATCAACAAGTCAGATACTGCAAGATTAGTTATAAGTATGGATTGGACATTAAAGTCATTTTCCAGCACACGCAATATAATAACAGCTAAGTTGCCGATGAGGGCAGTAATTCCAAGAATCATCATCAGGATCCGCAAAGCTTCCCTCTTCAAGAGATCTTTACAAGATGAAAATTGATCAGTAGTCGGACGGCAGTCGGGAACACGTTTCATAATGCAGCAGATGCTGAACTCATCCGATAATCTGTGTGATACATTGAACGAAAATAACAAAATATATATCATCATCATTATGTTTGTTGTTGTTGATGGTAGTATTATTATAAGAAATTTGATTGTGTTAGTTGTAGTAGATGATAACCGTAGTACAAATTATTTATAGTAAGAACTTACAAAGTTTTAAGGGAAGTGAGTCCATTAAATATATCAGGATTGTAGGTCCTTAGCTCATTATTTTCCAGATTTCTGAATATAATTTAATCAAATAAAAACTATCAAATCATATCTACGAGGGAAAAAATCATTAAGAAGTCTCATTGTTTTGTGAACAATTATTTTGGTAACTGATATTGTTTGTAACTGACACTAGAGCTGTAATCAGTATGTAACCAACGTAAAAGGATAATTCTTATACATACATAATTATATAATACATACATATATTTAATTTTATATAAAATAAATAGGTAATGTGTGAAAATGGTAAATGGTGTGAAATTAATTATTTGTAAAGTCATATATTCTTTGTATGCAATCGATTGTCATGAAACTGATAATGTCTGATTGTCATAATCTTTAAATTATACTCGTCATGTGATCAATCACAATTAGTAAATGTGTTAGTTATCGATAACTCATATGGGGTATTGTCGATAATACGTGAATTTAAAGAGTGGTTTGTAATCGATTGATATGTAAGAACAAATTCTACATTTGATTAGCCAGACACATACCTTAATTAATGTTCAAAAACAGATTATTAGAGATTATTAAACGATTGTCACTTACAACGTTTCAAGATTTTTCAAACCATTGAAGACACCTTGTTTCAGATAAGTTAATTTGTTACCACGCAAATTCCTTTAAAATAAATGAGAATATACAATACGATTATTATTATTATTTAAAATAATGAACCATTAACACAAGAAAAGAGTGTAGCCTACATCCTACAATCCAAAACTTCAAATCCTAAAACTTTAAATCCAATTCACACCTGAATTTGTTCTCAAGACTAAAAATATCAACTCTAATCATTATTCATCATAACGGGCTTGGTCTATATAAGACATTACGGTACGTGTATACGAGAGAAAGTAAAATATATCAATGAGCGTATATTAGTTTTCCAGTAATTGCCAATATAATATTCAATATACTACAGTAGAAATGTAACGTGGTGGTAAAGACGTCTTGCGAGGTAGTAGTACCGAACGGGGTGGATTTCCGAAGGGGTGTCCCTCTCCCTACAACTGTTGAAAATAGTACCTCTAAATGGTCTGTAAATTCATTATCATCACACCATTATAGTAAAAAAGAAGCGCTAACAAATTTCTCATAAACGTTTATCAGCGATTTTCGGCAACCAAAGATCTAAATAATCTGTGTGATGGTGTATAGAAAATTAAACCTGAAAACATTGTCTTTGATGTATTCGCTGCACTTTACCTACTTCAAGCCCCCCACCCCCTGATCTCCACTCATGGTCATACCCAAAACAACTTAGGGCTAACTATAGCTTACTACCGCACGCTTATTATAAAAATTATAGTCATTGGACAAATTACAGATTTCTTTTTCGCCCTTATCAAAATTTTTCTTCACATTTAATTTTATTAAAATTATTATCTATTATCAATATCACTGCCATCATCGTCATCATTATTGTTATTATTATTATTATCATCATCATCAGCAGCAGCATCATCGTCACCATCATCAGTAGTAGTAGTATTAGTAGTAGTGTAGTAGTAGTAGTAGTAGTAGTAGTAGTAATACTAAACAAAACTTATTATTTATCAAGACTTATTATTATTATTATTATTATTATTATTATTATTATTATTATTATTATTATCATTATTATTATTATTATTATTATTATTATTATTAGTGGTAGTAGTAGTATTAGTATTAGTAGTAGTAGTACTACTACTAGTAATAATACTAAACAAAACTTCATAGAAGCTTGTTGCATAAAGGATGCAAAAAAACCCCCCCAAAAAACTGGACCATAGAGTATTATATTTCTGTATCTTAAAAGAAATGGTCTGGGATTTATTGATTTAAGACCAGTATTTAAGTATTCATTTTATGTGATCCAATGTTAGAATTTGTATGTGCTAGCAAAGAATAGAGCCCATTAGAATAAAAACGACGTAAAGTATTAATTACCATCTGAATGTTGGTTAGGGGAGGGACACTAGCATCGGTCTAACATGTTTTTCATCTAGTCTACTGGATACATTTATTAGATTGTAAATCAATATTTTTAAATTTCCTGTGACAAAATTCAAGACATTGACATCAACATCGTTGTTGTTATCATTATCATTATCATCGTGTCATCATCTCGTTAGTTTATAGTTAAAGAATAATTCAGAATCATCAAGCTGGGTCACGATTGTACAATTTCTGCGCAAAGAGTGTTTTTTTTATCTCATTTAATAACACAGCTAGCCATGACAAATAATACGTTACAAAATATTGACGAATCCATTTAGTAGGCCCAAGTTTTTTTAAATATAATTTAGTAAATATTCCTGTGTCATTGTAAATTGTGTCTTACATATGTTAGTAATTAGCTAAGATAAATGAGAGAACTGAGTGGGTTACTACTGTTCATCTCAGCTGCAAAACTTCCTAATTAGTTTCATTTTCAATGTACAGTGTAGCTTAGGACTAAATAAAACTACAATTCAGTGAACGGACGAAAGAACAAACAAACAATGAATGATTTGGTTGCACGTTAACGTATGGAATTTTCCATGAATGAATAAAGTGGTGTGAAATTAAGTATTTATAAGTAATACATTCTTGTATCCAATCGATAATTGTCATAAAACAGATCATCGGTATAATCAGTATTATTTTCGTATTCTGTAATTAATATTCCCCAAGTTATCGATCACGTTATTTATTCAATTGCTGGTTTATAATCGATATGATACTTTATACATCCAAGTCGGATTCATATTGCTATGTATACATTTTCAAATGACAAGCATATAAAACAATTATTTTTGACGAATGTATGAAAACAGCATTAAAATGTTCTTCTAACAAAATACAAAATACAATATACAATCCGCCCTCCAATTCGAGACCACTTTGTGTATCTGAAAATTGCGGTGGTCTAGTAGTGCGGTCTCAAATTAGAAACCTCTAAATAGAGACGACAGGCTTGAAGTGGTCTCCAAGCAGCACAATTGGAGGATAACCGAACCTGAACCCAAATGAAGACCGAAGATAAAAGTGGTGTCCAAAAGACAACATGGGACAACCATTTATTATTTCAAAGAAACTTTTGTTTGCTTTTAATTTTTTTTTTTTTAACTTCAAGCTGTTTAAAAAACATTAAAAAAATCCGAACAGCATACTGTAAAGTAAATATTGTAAACATTCAATTCAATTTTTGTATGCAGGTGTCCATCATTTACATAAAGAAAGATGTTATTTTTGTTTGTGTTACTTGGCCTTTCCTTATATTCCCAATCTGTAATATGCAATTCTCCAATGAGTTTGAAAGTGAAAGGTGATAGAATCCCCGTAGTTAGACTCGTTGATCGTGGAGGTGGGGGGGGGGGGTGGCGACTAGGTGGTACTTGAAGGGCCACGCCCACCTCTGTAAGGCCTGTTGGAGCTAAAATTGAATGGTCCTGCCCCCTTTTGGCTACATGGGTGGATCCACTTTTTTTCACATCAAAGCGAATACCAACAGGGACACACTCAGATGACACACTTCTTACATATCTTTGGATGACACCATTATGTCAGGTGTTTCATCTTGACTATATTTCCCCAATATTTGTTTTTGTTAATATAAACTAATAATTTTTGTTTTTAGTTTTAATTATTTACATATCGTTGATTTTAGCAGGGGACTAAACATTTAGCAGGGGAATTTCCTTCCCCTTCCCCTTGGCTACGGTGCCGAAGGATAGTGCAGCAACTGAATGGCTAAAGAAGAAATCAGAAACACAGGACTCTATCGAATTATGGATAAGCACTTGATTCAACAGTACTTTTTGGCAATAGGTGCAAACAGATATATCTTATGACAGCCACTGGCCTAAAACTAAATTTATAAACAATAGCTGTTTTGAAGACAATACACTTAAGAAACCTTTATTTATATGGATATATTTATGAAAATACATTTGTTATAATTTCGAAGTTCAACTTCTCAAATTAAAGAGTATTTATTGTTTAAAAAAACCTTTAATCTGTTTCATTATATTTTTTAATGTGGTATTGGATTGGAGGTCATTTTGTTACTTGGTCCGTCCATAAATGTGGTCTCGGTCTCGAATTAGAGGGGTCTCATAATTAGAGGTTAAGCTCAGTGTTTAAAGATAGGTAGTCAGTTGGTACTTTGAAAAAGGGGTCTCCGTATTAGAGGGGTCTCGAATTGGAGGGCAGACCGTAGTTATTCATCCTATCCGTTGACTGCTGATGTGTAGTTAAACGCGTACTGCAGGAGCATAAATCATATACGCACAGCTAAATGTAAATACGCACTTAGTATACTGATCATATCACTATAGCAACCGATGACTGCTAAACAGTAATTGGTTAATTAAAACTAATACTGTATAACATTAAAAGACCACGATTGACTTATAAAGCAATTTGTAGAGCATGCATTGTACACTAGCGGAAAGAAAACTTAGGTTACATTTAATGCATTAAAAAATTTCAGAAATTCCTTTCTTCGTACAATAATGTTCCTATAGTGTACTATGCGGAGCTCTACTAATTGCTTAGTATTAGTTTGGGACATGGACTATCAAAATCCCAACAACCGATATTTTAGTGAATTTAAGCTTACAACGTTCGAAGATTTGTTAGATCACTGAAGACACCTTTTGTTACACCAGATATCTCGTTATCAGACAAATACCTTAAAAGAAAAAACAAAAAACGAGAAAAATTACCGATATATCAATGAGTATATTATAGGTTTCAAGTAATTGCCAATTACTCAAAATACAACAGTAGAAATGTTACGTGGTGGTAAAGACTTCTGCCTTCTAATTCCATGGAGCTGTGTTTTATTCGTAACATTAGGATTTTTCCAAGAAAACAACTCAGCTCTTACATTTATAAAGTTCTGTTTCCTTAAATTACAAGGAAGTGTACGCATTTAAATATAGCTAAATATTTTAAATGTAAATTTAGCATAGGTATTATATCTAAATTCCAAGCATTGGCTTAAATGGAAAGTCTTAAGTAAAACATTTTAAAGTTTATATGTATGTATTTTATTTTCTTTGTTGAATGGTCTTAGTTATAATAATAATTACTAATATACAGACTAAAATCTATATTATGGCCACAATTTGGTCTTATTCTTTAAAAGATGAAGAATAATGCATTCTTCTTTTATAAGTTGCACTCTGATCAAAAACAAACTTGGTATTATGTCCTATTATGCCCTTCCGCCAGCTAGGGAACTAATGAAATATGCATCATTGTCTTCTGTGATTGGTTGATTGTTCACTTTTCAATGCTTGGTGGATATAATGCACTCTCCGGATTTTTTTATTATTATTATTTAAAATAATGAACCATTAACACAAGAAAAGAGTGTAGCCTACATTTTTTTATACTTAAAATCTAATTCACACCTGAATTTGTTCTCAAGACTAAAAATATCAACTCTAATCATTATTCATCATAACGGGCTTGGTCTATATAAGACATTACGGTACGTGTATACGAGAGAAAGTAAAATATATCAATGAGCGTATATTAGTTTTCCAGTAATTGCCAATATAATATTCAAAATACTACAGTAGAAATGAAACGTGGTGGTAAAGACGTCTTGCGAGGTAGTAGTACCGAACGGGGTGGATTTCCGAAGGGGTGTCCCTCTCCCTACAACTGTTGAAAATAGTACCTCTAAATGGTCTGTAAATTCATTATCATCACACCATTATAGTAAAAAAGAAGCGCTAACAAATTTCTCATAAACGTTTATCAGCGATTTTCGGCAACCAAAGATCTAAATAATCTGTGTGATGGTGTATAGAAAATTAAACCTGAAAACATTGTCTTTGATGTATTCGCTGCACTTTACCTACTTCAAGCCCCCCACCCCCTGATCTCCACTCATGGTCATACCCAAAACAACTTAGGCCTAACTATAGCTTACTACCGCACGCTTATTATAAAAATTATAGTCATTGGACAAATTACAGATTTCTTTTTCGCCCTTATCAAAATTTTTCTTCACATTTAATTTTATTAAAATTATTATCTATTATCAATATCACTGCCATCATCGTCATCATTATTGTTATTATTATTATTATCATCATCATCAGCAGCAGCATCATCGTCACCATCATCAGTAGTAGTATTATTAGTAGTAGTGTAGTAGTAGTACTAATAGTAGTAGTATAGTAGTAGTAGTAATACTAAACAAAACTTATTATTTATCAAGACTTATTATTATTATTATTATTATTATTATTATTATTATTATTATTATTATTATTATTATTATTATTTATTAGTGGTAGTATAGTAGTATTAGTATTAGTAGTAGTACTACTACTAGTAATAATACTAAACAAAACTTCATAGAAGCTTGTCCCGTAGTAAAATGTTTTATAGAATTCTATAGAAAGTCTATAGATATTTATGAGTTTTTATAGACGTCTATAGAAAATTGGATCCAATAATTATTTCTCTATATAAAACCTATCCATTCTCTATAGAGATAGTTCTATAGAAATATAATTCTATAGAAAATTGATCCAAGATTTTGTTCTCTATATAAGACCTATCCATTCTCTATAGAGATAATTCTATAGAAATATAATTCGATAGAAAATTGATCCAAGATTTTTTCTCTATATAAGACCAATCCATTTTCTATAGAGATAGTTCTATAGAAATATAATTCTATAGGAAATTGATCCAAGATTTTTTTTCTCTATATAAGACCCCATCCATTCTCTATAGAGATACTCCTATAGAAATATAATTATATAGAGAATTGCTTAGAAAAATATGTCATAGAAAGAATTCTATTTAAATTCTATACAATTTATAGATTTAATTATATATTTTCTCTTTCGATTTTTTAAATATAGTGTCTATAGAATTTTATATTTTTCTTTTAGAAAAATCCTATAGAATTCTCGTTATATTTTCCATTTAATTTTGAACGATTTTGGATAAATTGTTCAGAAAGTCGTTAGAAATTAAACAGATAAATGTAAAGAATGTATAATACAATTTCTATAAAATTATAAATGGATTTTTAAAGAATTAACTTTTTACATCGTAATTGGGGATTTCTATCAAAATTCTATACATATTCTATATACGTTTTACAGAACGTGTTGACAAATTTCATTGGAAATAAAAGGCCTATGTAAATGCCGTATTGTATTTAATGTTATTTTATAAATTTATGAAAATATTATAAACAACTCTTCAATTTTAAAATTATCTGGATTTTATCAAAATCATCTGCCTGCACTTTATCACAAAACATAAATCCATTTCCCTGATGTTTCTAGCAATCAAAATAGAGCATGAATATGCTAATTAGGTAGCTCTGAACCAAACAACAAACACATCGCGTTTCACGTAAAAAAACGAGAAAACAAAGTTCGAAAGCTTTCTAAAATCATCCTTTTTGTAAGAAGATGAAATGTGTTAATCTTGATATTTAGGACCAACATTATTAAATGTTATTTTCCATAGGCCTCTTTTGTATTCTAATTTATATGTTTATAATTTAGCTGACTCTGAGAGTCTCACTACATGGCGCACTGATATCCATGTAGGCACAACAAGCGAGTGAGCGCGCCACTAAACAATAAAATAATAGGCTGTACGCGCCATTTGAATCAGAGGTACAGGCCAGTACATACGTGTGTAGGAGATGGTCGAATTACAAAACGCATGACCAAGTTTGTTGCGATACCATTTCTGTTCATTAATGGATTGAAAACGAACTATATGTACTCGAGATCCGGTATTTTGTTTCATACTCATCATTCATATTGTTTTGCAAGGAAGAAAATGAAGGTACCTCAGCCTAGGCAGGCCCTAGCCTAGGCTAGGCCTAGTCATAGGTAAACCCTAGCCAACTGACTGGGCTTCTAGCCAACTGCCAAACCCGTGTCAAGTGATAGCTCCACGGTCAGTGATGTTCTCACACTGGCAGTCTCAGTGCAGTGACTTGTCAACTTATGGTATATGGGATATGTTTTAGTAAGTGTCTATATTTTATTATACACTATACTTCACCTCTAGGCCCTCGGTCTAGGCTAGTCATAAGACTTAGTCCTAGCCATAAAGTAGTTTTTCATGTTTATTTTGTTACATTTTTATAATAAATTTCCCCAAATCTATAATCTATTAATCTAATTATATCTTCTCAGAAGTGCTGCAGCGGTAAAAGTTTCTATGTTGATCAAGTTGAAAGATATGGCAGCTGATTTCAAGAACATTGTCAGTGATGATCTGATGTAATATCAATAAAGTTTTAAAACACGTTATATTAGCTGATTGTTATAAATAAATACTTCATAACTGGCTGTGCAATACAATTGGAATAAGCAAGAGAAGAGAAAGAGTGGCATTGCAACAAGTTAATCTAGATATTTGATATAAAAGAAAGTTTTTTGAAAGTTTGAATTCTGTACATCTATAGAAACCAAAATAAAGTTCTAAAGAAACTCTAGACAGTAGATGATTTTTTGTTCAGGTTCTAAAAATATTCTTTAGAGTTTCTATCAACTTTCTAAATAACCATATAGAGTTTTAATAGAATTCTATTAAGACATTTGAATTCCTATATATTTTCTACAGAAACTCTATAGGTCAGCTTTTAGAAAATTACATAGAATCAACCTGTAGAAACTCTATAGAATTCTGATTTATTTCTATAAACATTCTATAACTTTATATATGTATTCTTTAGAATGTTTATATTTTTCTATAAAATAATCTCTATGGAAATACTAATAAGTCTATAGAATTTTTAACAGAAATTCAAAATTCTGTAGACATTTTATAGAAACCTGTGTATTTTTCTATGAAAATTCTATCAACTTTCTATAGATTTTTTTCATAATGGTAATTATCTATAGGTTTTTTTTTATAGAATTGTATGTGAATTCTATAAAAGTCGATATAATTATTGAAAATTCTATATAAATTCTATATAAAAAAAGTTCTTTAGTAATTGTTGTAGTTCTATAGAAAATAAAAATGTTTCTAAAGAAACTCTATAAAATTTTGTTTTTCTATACAAATACTCTAAGTAAATTCTATACATTTTTCTTAGAAATTTTTTTTTTCTACAAAATTTCTTTAGAGGTTCTAAGAACACTCTATAGAACTCTATCGGAGTTCTTCAGGATTTCTATTTAAACTACATCAAAACATCTTTAGCGACCTTGTAGAAAATCTATTAAAACTCTATTAAGCTGGTTTAGA
>NW_022744516.1:14743-19920 GCF_011630105.1 Anneissia japonica | reverse complement strand
GTTATAATGCACCTTTTACGATTGAGGAGGTTGCTACTGAACGGATAAGCTATGTTAACTGCACGGTCAACACTCATAAGCATCAAGATGAATACCGAGCATTCGCTTGATAATGTGGAGATAGAGCCGGCGAAACTGCAAAGGAAACTGGTTTTCCAAGCCTCTGCAAACGTCGCGTACACCCCCCTGTAGTAAAGATCCACTCCTGCTATGATTATCATGTAAACCGCCATCAGTAAATCAGATACTGCAAGATTAGTTATGAGTATGGATTGGACATTAAAGTCGTTTTCCAGCAAGCGCAATATAATAACAGCTAAGTTGCCGATGAGGGCAGTAATTCCAAGAATCATCATCAGGATCCGCAAAGCTTCCCTCTTCAAGAGATCTTTACAAGATGAAAATTGATCAGTAGTCGGACGGCAGTCGGGAACACGTTTCATAATGCAGCAGATGCTGAACTCATCCGATAATCTGTGTGATACATTGAACGAAAATAACAAAATATATATCATCATCATTATGTTTGTTGCTGTTGATGGTAGTATTATTATAAGAAATTTGATTGTGTTAGTTGTAGTAGATGATAACCGTAGTACAAATTATTTATAGTAAGAACTTACAAAGTTTTAAGGGAAGTGAGTCCATCAAATATATCAGGATTGTAGGTCCTTAGCTCATTATTTTCCAGATTTCTGAATGTAATTTAATCAAATAAAAACTATCAAATCATATCTACGAGGGAAAAAATCATTAAGAAGTCTCATTGTTTTGTGAACAATTATTTTGGTAACTGATATTGTTTGTAACTGACACTAGAGCTGTAATCAGTATGTAACCAACGTAAAATGATAATTCTTATACATACATAATTATATAACACATACATGTATTTAATTTTATATAAAATAAATAGGTAATGTGTGAAAATGGTAAATGGTGTGAAATTAATTATTTGTAAAGTCATATATTCTTTGTATGCAATCGAATTGTCATGAAACTGATAATGTCTGATTGTCATAATCTCTAAATTATACTCGTCATGTGATCAATCACAATTGGTAAATGTGTTAGTTATCGATAACTCATCTGGAGTATTGTCGATAATACGTGAATTTAAGGAGTGGTTTGTAATTGATTGATATGTAAGAACAAATTCTACATTTGATTAGTCAGGCAAATACCTTAATTAATGTTCAAAAACAGATTATTAGAGATTATTAGACGATTGTCACTTACAACGTTTCAAGATTTTTCAAACCATTGAAGACACCTTGTTTCAGATAAGTTAATTTGTTACCACGCAAATTCCTCAATAAATGAGAATATACAATACGATTATTATTATTATTTAAAATAATAAACCATTAACACAAAAAAAGAGTGTAGCCTACATTTTTTATACTTTAAATCCAATTCACACCTGAATTTGTTCTCAAGACTAAAAATATCAACTCTAATCATTATTCATCATAACGGGCTTGGTCTATATAAGACATTACGGTACGTCTATACGAGAGAAAGTAAAATATATCAATGAGTGTATATAGACCGGTCGTATATGAGGTGTAGGTGTCACTTTTTGTAGAATTTACTAGACCAACTTTTTCTGGGGTAATTTTGGGCGTAGAATGCAAATCTTATTGTTGATCGGGACATTTCTTCGAATTTTGAACATGTTAAACATTTTTTTTATTATACGGTCACATCTGCTTTTGAAAAATTGGAACAGGCGTGGGACTCCATATCCCCGATTCATTTCTAGATTGTCGATCACGTTATTTATTCAATTGCTGGTTTATAATCGATGTGATACTTTATACATCCAAGTCGGATTCATATTGCTATGTATACATTTTCAAATGACAAGCATATTAAACAATTTTTGACGAATGTATGAAAACAGCATTAAAATGTTCTTCTAACACAATACAAAATACAATATACAGTCCGCCCTCCAATTCGAGACCACTCTGTGTATCTGAAATTTGGGGTGGTCTCGTAGTTTGGTCTCAAATTAGAAACCTCTAAATAGAGACGACAGGCTTGAAGTGGTCTCCAAGCAGCATAATTGGAGGATAACCGAACCTGAACCCAAATGAAAACCGAAGATAAAAGTGGTGTCCAAAAGACAACATGGGACAACCATTTATTTATTTCAAAGAAACTTTTGTTTGCCTTAATTTTTTTTTTAACTTCAAGCTGTTTAAAAAACATTTAAAAAATCCGAACAGCATACTGTAAAGTAAATATTGTAAACATTGACACTTTATTTGACTAAAGTTAGGTTTAAGTATGCAGGTGTCCATCCTTTAAATAAAGAAAGATGTTATTTTCTTTTGTGTTAGTTGGCCTTTCCTAGTATTCCCAATCTGTAATATGCAATTCTCCAATGAGTTTGAAAGTTCCTCATGGCTTTGATATAGAGGGGATAGAATCCCCGTAGTTGGACTCGTTGATCGGGGAGGTGGGGGGGGGGGCGACTAGGTACTTGAAGGGCCACGCCAACCTCTGTAAGGCCATGTTGGAGCTAAAATTGAATGGTCCTGCCCCCCTTTTGGCTACATGGCTGGATCCACTTTTTTTCACATCAAAGCGAATACCAACAGGGACACACTCAGATGACACACTTCTTACAAATCTTTAAATGACACCATTATGTCAGGTGTTTCATCTTGACTATATTTCCCCAATATTTTCACCTAATATTTGTTTTTGTTAATATAAAATAATAATGTTTGTTTTTAGTTCTAATTATTAACATATCGTTGATTATAGCAGGGGACTAAACATTTAGCAGGGGAATTCCCTCCCCCTCCTCCTTGGCTACGGTGCCAAGGATAGTGCAGCAACTGACTTTGGCAATAGGTGCAAACAGTTGTAAACCAGTTACCAGTGGCCTAAAACTAAATTTATAATTAAATAGCTTTTTTGAAGACAATACACTAAAGAAACCTTTATTTATATGGATATATTTATGAAAATACATTTGTTATAAATTCGAAGTTCAATTTCTCAAATTAAAAAGAGTATTTATTGTTTAAAAAATCCTTGAATCTGTTTGATTTTATTTTTTAATGTGGTATTGAATTGGAGGTCATTTTGTCACTTGGTCCGTCCATAATTGTGGTCTCGGTCTCGAATTAGAGGGGTCTCATAATTAGAGGTTAAACTCAGTGTTTAAAGATAGGTGGTCAGTTGGTACTTTGAAAAATGGGTCTCCGTATTAGAGGGGGGTCTCGAATTGTCGGGCAGACCGTAGTTATTCTTCCTATCTGTTGACTGCTGATGTGTAGTTGAACGCGTACTGCAGGAGCACAAGTCACATACGCACAGCTAAATGTAAATACGCACTTAGTATACTGATCATATTACTATAGCAACGGATGACTGCTAAACAGTAATTGGTAAATTAAAACTAATACTGTATACATTAAAAGACCGCGATTGACTTATAAAGAAATTAGTAGACTAGCGGAAATTAATTATACTTAGGTTAAATTTAATGCATTAAAAACTTTCAGAAATTCCTTTCTTCGTACAATAATGTTCCTATAGTGTACTATGCGGAGCTCTACTAATTGCTTATTATTAGTTTGGGACATGGACTATCAAAATCCCGACAACCGATATTTTAGTGGATTTACGCTTACAACGTTCGAAGATTTGTTAGATCACTGAAGACACCTTTTGTTACACCAGATATCTCGTTATTAGACAAATACCTTAAAAGAAAAAACAAAAAACGAGAAAAATTACCAATATATCAATGAGTATAGGTTTTCCAGTAATTGCCAATTACTCAGAATACTATACAGTAGAAATGTAACGTGAAGGTAAAGACTTCTGCCTTCTAATTCCATGGTACTGTGTTTTATTCGTAAAATTAGGATTTTTCCAAGAAAACAACTCAACTCTTACATTTATAAAGTTCTGTTTATCCTTAAATTATAAGGAAGTGTACTTATTTAAATATAGCTAAATATTTTAAATATAAATTTAGCATTGGAAAGTCTTAAGTAAAACATTTTAAAGTTTATAAGTATGTATTTTATTTTCTTTGTTGAATGGTCTTAGTTATAATAATAATTACTAATATACAGACTAAAATTTATATTATGGTCACAATTTGGTCATTCTTATTCTTTAAAAGATGAAGAATAATGCTTCTTCTTTTATTAATTGCACTCTGATCAAAAACAAACTTGGTATTATGTCCTATTATGCACTTCCACCAGCTAGGGAACTAATTAAATATGCATCATTGTCTTCTGTGATTGGTTGATTGTTCACTTTTCAATGCTTGGTGGATATAATGCACTGTTCCGGATTTTTTTGCTTTGGTGGATGGATATAATGCGTAACTCTTATATTAATTTCATATTTATAAACATTTTTTAGGGTATATGATCAATTCACATGATAGATTACATCCATAGAATGCCCCTAAGCCAAAAATCTCAAAATTCTCAACAATGGATATAATGCGTTTTTCCGAATCACGGCAGGATAACTGTAATATGTTTCATACTTTTTTTTGTTGTCACTTACAACTCTCGAAGACTTGTCAAACCTCTGAAGACATCAAGACCTAGATCAGATATTCTGTTTCCATACAAATTCCTTGAAAAAAGAAGATAAACTACTATGAATAATTAAAATTAAGAGTGAAGCTGGACCATTACTTCTTATCTGCCCTTTTAGACTTTTATTGGCTCCCGTAGGTGTCGTTCCAAAAATTCTGATCCAGGGAAGTACCGTATTATTCACGGTTTTTCCTATCCTCCTTAGGATATTTAAGACTGGTAATTCTGAAATCTTTTCAAGTACATCTTGTTTTATCTACAATTGCAGTCTAATTATTAGTGTGTTCCTTAGATAACGGTCAATGGTGTCTTTATGTCAAAACATCCATATAGAAGATGCGTTCCACGGTGTACCAGACAAGGGTTTCTTGGGATTAATGATTTAATTATAACCCACCATAACTCATCAACTTCTAAAATTATTTACCTAATAGTATTATGTGTAACACTTGAATAAGGGTACCCCTTTTTGAAAGACACTAACTGAAGATGTGAAATTGACTCCATGATTGTGATTCAAAACTGAGTACGGTCAAGGGTGCCTTTATTTCAAAATATCCATATAGACGATGCGTTCCACAGTGTACCAGA
>NW_022744516.1:12492-14503 GCF_011630105.1 Anneissia japonica | reverse complement strand
CCCTTGAACAAGGGTACCCCTTTTTAAGAGACACTAACTGAAAATGTGAAACTGTCTCCATGACTGTGATTCAAAACTGTGTTGAATTTACTATTTGGCACACTCAGTAAAAGTCCCCGCCAATTTAAAAGGGGTATTCCTCTTAATTACAAAGGGACCTTCTTTCACAGCATATCTTTTTCATACTAGGTCGTTCATAGGGATGAGCAGTACATAGTAACACAGTTACTTTATTATGTTAAGACAATTTAAACTTGTCATGTAAGAGTGAATAAATAATAAGTAAAATGACAAGCCATGCCCTCTATTTAAATGACGTACAGAGTAAATTATAGATTGTTGAATTGCGCGACGTTGTAAGTAAAATGAAAAGTCATGTACTTAAATGAAGTACAGAGTAGATACCGTAATTGATATTTAAATTGTGCGACTTTGTATTTATAATAGTAAAACGGATTCCTGCGTTTGTTTGCACAACGTAGATTCAACTAAACCAAGCCCACACATTCGGATGACAACGACCATTTAAAGAAATCGCATGCGCAGGTAACTTTAAGTGACGTAATTGCGTTAAAATCCCATAGCTGTCTTTGTGCTTTCGAAAGTTCTCTAATGTGGTATACTTTACGAGTTGACAGTGATGATGTAATACATAACTTATATTCATATATTCATAAATTGTGGACTGTCACTTACAAATATTGAAGACTTGTCAAACCATTGAAACAACCTTTCTTTAAATTAGTTATTCTGTTAGAACTCAGATACCTTCAAAATGAAATAAGAAAGTGATCTTAATTGAATTGGATCTTCAATGACATAATTTTCTCTTAACACCTACAACATGCCTGTGTGCATAGCCAATGCAGATGTTGCAATAGCGATTGACACATAGGATATATTCTGTATTAAATTGATATTGGTAATGCTAACTTAAAATAAACACGAGTTTTTCGAGTATAGTTCTTCATCTGGTCATTTTGTTCTTTATGACTGATTTTGTTGGTAGGCCTATGATTATTTGATCTTTTGTCTGTGATTGTTGTTCGTTATCGACGATTGTTAATTTTGACATAAAAATTGAAATATCAAGCGATACATATTTTATTATCAAGAAGCTGATTAATGATTGGAGGCTTGTCAAGCCATTGAAGACACCATCCTTTAGATAAGTTATTTGTTTTGAAGACAGATCCTTTTGTCTTCAAAAAGATCTAGAACTGTCTCTTATACACATCTAGATGTGTATAAGAGACAGGGGGTACGTAGTACCGAACGGGGTGGATTTCAGAAGGGGTGTCCCTCTCCCTACAACTGTTGAAAATAGTACCTCTAAAGGGCCGGTAAATTCATTATCATCACATCACCATTATAGGCCTAGTAAAAAAGAAGTGCTAACAATTTTCTCATAAACGTTTATCAGCGATTTTCGGCAACCAAAGATCTAAATAATCTGGGTGATGGTGTATAGAAAATTAAACCTGAAAACATTGTTTTTGAAATATTCGATGCACATTACCTACTTCAAGCCCCCTCCCCATCCCATGATCTTCACTCATGGTCATACCCAAAACAACTTAGGCCTAACTATAGCTTATTACCGCACGCTTTTATTATAACAATTATAGTCATTGGACAAATTACAGATTTCTTTGTCGCCTTTATCACAATTTTCTTCACATTTAATATCATTAATATTATTATTATCTATTATCAATATCACTGTCATCATCGTCATCCTTATTGTTATTATTATTATCATCATCCTCATCATCATCAGTAGTAGTAGCAGCAGCAGCAGCAGCAGCAGCAGCAGCAGTAGTAGTAGTAGTAGTAGTAGTAGTAATAGTATATAGTAGTAGTTCCGGTAAACCTATCCAATGTGAGGACAATCGCCTATATTTTCTTATTAATCTCAGGACAAAAAAAATAAGTGAGGACAAATCTCGTGTCCTCACTTAGTCTAGGCCTACAATCCCCTTTACTGAATCTACCCTACCCTCCTAGGCCT
>NW_022744516.1:0-9350 GCF_011630105.1 Anneissia japonica | reverse complement strand
GCTTCGCACGATGGGCTGTGAAATGACTTAGGCCTAGAATTACCAATATATTAAGCTTAATACGACTGTTATTAGTCACCATAATAATAGAATGATTGTTTAAAATAGATAAACATACTCAATAAGTATGTTATTTTCCTAGATTTTATTAAACTTAACTGATGTTGAAATTTTTAGCGTAGCGCGACCGTCTAGCATGAAATGGGGATTCCCTAGAGCAGGAATACATTGTTTCATTGCGGTAGCCTGAAGTTTACACGCATTTCCAGTTGATTGTCTTCTTTTTCAATAGAAAAAGATGAAATTTGTAACATTTGTAAATATAATGTCAGTGTTTCAAAGTAATTTAAAAATTAAAATTATGGGAATGGTTTGGAGCTTTTAAATAGATGCGGCTTTGCTGAGCATGTAAGTATGTGATGAAAGTCTGTCGTCCTCCTCAAGCAGTGGTGAGCGACATTTGCTATGGTGGGATCATCGCCCGTCGGATTTTTTCAAAGCGTACCCATTAATGCTGATAATGATGATGAATTAAGACGGGGTTCACTTGGCAAATGAAGCGAAATCGAGGATGTGGAATGTGGAAGGAAAACAATATTTAGCATTAGCAGAACATAAAAAAGATACTAAAAACACCTTTTCTGTACTTTCCCTGCTTTTCGAAAAAAAAAAAAATAGAAAAAAAAAACCGCATCACCGCATCAATTCTGTAACTTTGGTCTGACCAGAACCAGAACATTTTTTTTGGCCTTATATAATTCTTTTGGGATATAATGTTTCCATTGCCATGACAATTGGATAGTTGTCATTGTTAAATTGGTTTAATATAGTTCGACGGGAACCAGGCTATTGATTACAGTAGCTTATAATGAAGTTGATTTCATAGAAGCAATAAAAAAAAAATTTAAAACAGTTATAATAAATACTGACTAACTAAAATTTTGTTTCTTTCACTCAACGGATTAAATAATCTGATTTGATCCCATTAGTTACATTATTTTGTCATTTGCTGTATCTCCCTTAGCATGCTGCATACTTTTTAGCAGTACATGTTTATTTTATTTTTTTTTTTTTTTGAGGTGACTTTTTGTTTTTAAACACTTTCTGTCAATTTAGAAAAAAATGTTTCCTAGTATACCTTGGAATTTGTTTTGTTTTTAGAATAATATTTATAATAGATACATGTAAGTCATGCAGCTTAGGGGCTAAACCCCCAATGGGATTGGTTATAGCCTACAACTCACCTAACCAGGCATCATGGGCACAATATTTCCACTAGATTTTTTGACTAAAGTATATTAGAAACTCACTAAGAGTGCCAAATAAGCCATGATGCTTTAGGTGCAGGTAAATATGTACTTTTTCATATGCCCTACATTGTCCTCATGGTGTCATAATCATCGCTAGCGTCGTCGTATTTATCGGGTGTGTCATCTTCACTGCGATGCATCACAAATCAAATAAAATCCTCTTTGTCGACATCGGTATCATGATCGCAAACGCTTTAAGGGCTTTGTATTGTACTAGTATTGTTTTCAAAACAATATTTTAGGACATTTTATTCGAGAAAAAGCCCCAATTGAATGAGCTTATTACAAAAAGATTTAAAACCCAATGACTGTTAGAAGCGGAGAAAATGGGATTCAAACACAGTGGTTATAAATGAATGGTGCACCAGTGCGTCTATGGCCTGCTAATGGTAACAATCATGATTGTGTTCTAAACATCACCAGAAACCGCTCTCGCTGAGTAAAGTAATAGCAAGGTCACATGGTCAGTACCAGCTAATCATCTAGAATTGTTTGACAGTTGAATTACAGTATTACTACAAAAAAATTTTTAAATGAGAAAGTTTGTATAAGTTGCATATTTTGGCAATGGTTTTAGTATAAAGCCATGTAGTGATATTGAAAAGATGTATAAAAATATTACTGTAGATATCACAATAGTACCCCTGAATAACAGAATGTTACAAATTATACAAGAACAAAGTATAAAGGTACATTTGTAAGCGAGAATATACTGTACAACTTTCCTACAAAATCATTAAAGTATAATATCAGAGAAACATGGATAAATAAAATTATTTAAAAAAAAAGTCTAAAAGCTTGATTGTATTGTATTTGGTTTGAATATTATCTTAAAAACACAATTTTGTGTCTGTATGACAGGCCTAAGCTTGTATCTTTAGTTATCAGTTCTGCACCAGCCAAATGAAAAAAAGTAAAGGAGGTTATCCATAATATAAGCCTATATTGTCCCTTCTAGTGTTGCTATTCTGTGGGTTAAAATACTCAAGATGTGGTCTTCATCCATAACTTTATATATTAGTGTCTCTTCGAGAGATGTTGTCCTGTGGGTTGAATGTCTCTTATACACGAAAGTCATGATGACGGTAGGCCACATTATCTACACTGAGAGAACTAGAGCTGTATGATACCCTTATTATGTGTATCAATGTAACATATCGGCCTCAAATGTGTAGCTTTAACATAAATATTTGCAGGCCGATTGTTGTGAGGATGTCCTCAAATCTATAGCTTTACCCTTATTATGTGTATAACTATGTATAACATATCAGCCTCAAATATGTAGCTTTAACATAAATATGTGTAGGTCGATAGTTGAGGATGTCCTCAAATCTATAGCTTTTCCCTTATTACGTGTATAGCTCGTTATGTATAACATGTCGACACCCTCGAATATTTAACCCATAAATATGTGTAGGCCTATAGATGAGAGTACTTGTTCTCTAATATAGCTTTATCATAATTCTCACATAAAAAGATATAAGATAGGCTTATCATATAGTATACAATTGAATACCATACTAGAATAACAGAATGTTAGAAACTATACAAGAACAAAGTATAAACATAACATGTGAGAATGTGCTAGAATTTTTACTACAAAAAATGAGAAAATTTGTACAAATTGCATATATTGGTATTATGGTTCTAGTATAAAGCCATGTCATGATATTGAAAAGATTTATAGAAATATTACTGTCGATACCACTATGGTACCCTTGAATAACAGAATGTTACAAATTATACAAGAACAAAGTATAAAGGTACATTATTATAAGAGAGAATGTGTACAATTTTCCTACAAATTATTAGAGTATGATATTATCAAAGAAACATGGATGAATAAAATTATTAAAAAAGAGTAAAAACTTGATTGTATTGTATTTGGTTTGAATATCATCTTAAAAACATAATTTTGTATACTGTATGATAGGCCTAAGCTTATATCTTATAAGTTCTGCACCTGCCAAGTTAAAAAAAGAATTAAAGGAGTTTATCCATAACATAAGCCTAAAGTGTCTCTTCGAGATTTTATTTATTATAAATTTGGCATGTTATACAGAATACAAAAAGACAAACATGAAGTGCAAAAAGACAAACATGAAGTGCAAAAAGACAGGTTAGCGGCATGCCAAGGGAGAATAATGGGCTAAAGCCCGACACCAGGGTGAATTCTCTCTAAACTGTTATAGCTTTACTCTGATAGCTATGTGACATATCAGCCTCAAATATAGCTTCTACAGAAATATGTGTTGGCTTCATAATTGTGAGGATGGCCTCAAATCTTTAGATTTATCCTTATTATGTGTATAGCTATGTATAACATATCAGGCTGAAATATATAGCTTTGCTATAAATATGTGTAGGCCGGAGTTGTGGGGATGTCCTCAAATATTTAGCTTTACTATAATTATGAGTATTATAGCTACAGTGTGTATAACTTGTGAGGAAATGTCCTCTAATATATAGCTTCAACATTATTGGTAGTATACAGGTAGCTATGTATAACATGTGAGGAAATGTCGTCTAATATATAGATTTAACATTATTGGTAGTATAGCTACAGTATAACATGTGAGGACATGTCCTCTAATATATAGCTTTAACATTATTGGTAGTATAGCTATAGTATAACATGTGAGGACATGTCCTCTAATATATAACTTTACCACTATTGGTAGTATAGACGAGTAGTATGACAAGTGAGGACATGTATCAGCAATATTCATATCTGAGGACATGTCCTCTGTAGCCGAGCTTAGTAGAGACAAAAAATCATAGTATAAAAGTTAAAAAATTTGTCCTCACTTTGGTAGGAATACCGATATAGTAGTAGTAGTAGTAGTAGTATTAGTAGTAGTAGTAGTAGTAGTAATACGTAATAATACTAACCAAAACTTATTATTTATTAAACCTATTATTATTATTATTATTATTATTATTATTATTATTATTATTATTATTATTATTATTATTATTATTAGTGGTAGTAGTAGTAGTACTACTAGTAATAATACTAAACAAAACTTCATTGAAGCTTGTTGCAAAAAGTATACAAAAAAAAAACTGCACCATACAGTATTACGTTTCTGTATCTTAAAAGACATGTGATCCAATGTTAGAATTTGTATGTGCTAGCAAAGAATAGAGCATATTAGAATAAAAACGACGTAAAGTATTAATTACCATCTGAATGTTGGTTTGGGGAGGGACACTAGAATCGGTCTAACATGTTTGCATCTAGTCTACTGCATACATTTATTAGATTGTAAATCAATATTTTTAAATTTCCTGTGACAAAATTCAAGACATTGACATCAACATCGTTGTTGTTATCATTATCATTATCATCGTATCATCATCTCGTTAGTTTATAATTAAAGAATAATTTAGAATCATCAGGCTGGGTCACGATTGTACAATTTCTGCGCAAAGAGTGTTTTTTTTTCTTTTTTTTTTATCTCATTTAATAACACAGCTAGCCATGACAAATAATACGTTACAAAATATTGACGAATCCATTTAGTTGGCCCTAGTTTTTTTAATATAATTTAGTAAATATTGCTGTATATAGCCAATGTAAATGGTGCCTTACATAAAGATAAGATAAATGAGAGAACTGAGTGGGTTACTAATGTTCATCTCAGCTGCAAAACTTCCAAATTAGTTTCATTTTCAATGTACAGTGTAGCTTAGGACTAAATAAAACTACAATTCAGTGAACGGACGAAAGAACAAACAAACAATGAATGATTTGGTTGCACGTTAACGTGTGGAATTTTCCATGAATGAATAAAGTGGTGTGAAATTAAGTATTTATAAGTAATACATTTTTGTATCCAATCGATAATTGTCATGAAACTGATCATCGGTATAATCAGTATTATTTTCGTATTCTGTAATTAATATTCCCCAAGTTATCGATCACGTTATTTAGTCAATTGCTGGTTTATAATCGATATGATACTTTATACTGTACATCCAAGTCGGAATCATATTGCTATGTATACATTTTGAAATGACAAGCATATAAAACAATTTTTGACGAATGTATGAAAACAACATTAAAATGTTCTTCTAACACAATACAAACTACAATATACAGTCCGCTCTCCAATTCGACACCACTCTGTGTATCTGAAATGTGGGGTGGTCTCGGGGTTCGGTCTCAAATTATAAACCTCTAAATAGAGACCACATGCTTGAAGTGGTCTCCAAGCAGCATAATTAGAGGATAACCGAACCTGAACCCAAATGAAAACCGAAGATAAAAGTAGTGACCAAAAGACAACATGGGACAAGCAATTATTTATTTCAAAGAAAATTTTGTTTGCTTTTAATTTTTTTTTTTAACTTCAAGCTGTTTAAAACACATTAAAAAAAATCCGAACAGCATACTGTAAAGACACTTTATTTGACTAAAGTTAGGTTTGAGTATGCAGGTGTCCATCCTTTACATAAAGAAATATGTTATTTTCTGTTGTGTTACTTGGCCTTAATTTATATTCCCAATCTGTAATATGCAATTCTCCAATGAGTTTGAAAGTTCCTCATGGCTTTGATATAGAGTGGATAGAATCCCCCGTAGCTAGACTCGTTGATGGGGGAGGTTGGGAAGGGGGGCGACTAGGTACTTGAAGGGCCACGCCCACCTCTGTAAGACCATGTTGGAGCTAAAATTGAATGGTCCTGCCCCCCTTTTGGCTACATGGCTGGATTTTTTTTTTCCACATCAAAGCGAATACCAACAGGGAAACACTCAGGTGACACACTTCTTACAAATCTTTGGATGACACCATTATGTCAGGTGTTTCATCTTGACTATATTTCCCCAATATTTTCCCCTAATAATTGTTTTTGTTAATATAAAATAATAATGTTTGTTTTTAGTTTTAATCTTAACATATCGTTGATTTTAGCAGGGGACTAAACATTTAGCAGGGGAATTCCCTCTCCCCTCCCCCTTGGCTACGGTGCCGAAGGATAATGCAGCAACTGAATGGCCAAAGAAGAAATCAGAAACACAGGACTCTATCGAATTATGGATAAGCACCTGATTCAACAGTAATTTTTGGCAATAGGTGCAAACAGTTGTAGAACATTTATTGAATATTTTATGACAGCCAGTGGCCTAAAACTAAATTTATAAAAAATAGATGTTTTGAAGACAATACACTTAAGAAACCTTTATCTATATGGATATATTTATGAAAATACATTTGTTATATATTCGAAGTTCAATTTCTAAAATTAAAGAGTATTTATTGTTTAAAAAAACCTTGAATCTGATTTTATTTGTTAATGTGGTCTTGAATTGGAGGTCATTTTGTCACTTGGTCCGTCCATAATTGTGGTCTCGGTCTCGAATTGGAGGGGTCTCATAATTAGAGGTTAAGCTCAGTGTTTAAAGATAGGTGGTCAGTTGGTACTTTGAAAAAGGGGTTTCCGTATTAGAGGGGTCTCGAATTGGAGGGCAGACCGTAGTTATTCATCCTATCTGTTGACTGCTGATGTGTGGTTAAACGCGTACTGCAGGAGCACAAATCACATACGCACAGCTAAATATAAATACGCACTTAGTATACTGATCATATCACTATAGCAACCGATGACTGCTAAACTGTAATTGGTTAATTACAACTAATACTGTATACATTAAAAGACTGCGTTTGACTTATAAAGCAATTAGTAGAGCATGTATTGTACCATAGCGGAAATTAATTATACTTAGGTTACATTTAATGCATTAGCAAAATTTCAGAAATTCCTTTCTTCGTACAATAATGTTCCTATAGTGTACTATGCGGAGCTCTACTAATTGCTTAGTATTAGTTTGGGACATGGATTATCAAAATCCCAGCAACCGATATTTTAGTGGATTTAAGCTTACAACGTTCGAAGATATGTTAGATCACTGAAGACACCTTTTGTTACACCAGATATCTCGTTAGTAGACAAAGACCTTAAAAGAAAAAACAAAAAACGAGAAAAATTACCGATATATCAATGAGTATATTATAGGTTTTCCAGTAATTGCCAATAACTCAGAATACTACAGTAGAAATGTAACGTGGTGGTAAAGATTTCTGCCTTCTAATTCCATGGTGTTTTATTCGTAACATTATGATTTTTCAAAGAAAACAACTCAACTCTTACATTTATAAAATTCTGTTTCCTTAAATTATAAGGCAGTGTACTCATTTAAATATAGCTAAATATTTTAAATATAAATTTAGCATAGGTATTATATTTAAATTTCAAGCATTGGTTTAATTGGAAAGTCTTAAGTAAAACATTTTAAAGTTTATATGTATGTATTTTATTTTCTTGTGAATGGTCTTAGTTATAATAATAATTACTAATATACAGACTAAAATTTATATTATGGCCACAATTTGGTCATGGTCATATTGCAACTCATTCTTTAAAATATGAACAACAATGCATTCTTCTTTTATTAATTGCACTCTGATCAAAAACAAACTTAGTATTATGTCCTATTATGCCCTTCCAACAGCTAGGGAACTAATTAAATATGCATCATTGTCTTCGACCTAGATCAGATATTCTGTTACCATACAAATCCCTTGTAAAAAGAAGATAAACTACTATGAATAATTAAAATTAGGAGTGAAGCTGAACCATTACTTTTTATCTGCCCTTTTAGACTTTTATTGCCTCCCGTAGGTGTCGTTCCAACATTCTGATCCAGGTAAGTACCGTATTATTCACGGTTTTTCCTATCCTTCTTAGGATATTTAAGACTGGTAATTCAAATGAAATCTTTTCAAGTACATCTTGTTTTATCTACAATTGCAGTCTAATTATCAGTGTTTTCCTTAGATACGGTCAAGGGTGTCTTTATGTCAAAATATGCATATAGAAGATGCGTTCCACGGTGTACCAGACAGGGTTTCTTGGGATTAATAATTTAATTATAACCCACCATAACCCATCAACTTCTAAAATTATTTACCTAATAGTATTATGTGTAACACTTGAATAAGGGTACCCCTTTTTGAAAGACACACTAAAGATGTGAAATTGACTCCATGATTGTGATTCAAAACTGAGTACGGTCAAGGGTGCCTTTATTTCAAAATATCCATATAGACGATGCGTTCCACAGTGTACCAGACAGGGTTTCTTGTGATAAATAATTAAATTATAACCCTCTTAACAACATTTAAAAATATATAATTATTATATGTGTAACCCTTTAATAAGGGTACCCCTTTTTAAGAGACACTAACTGAAAATGTGAAACTGTCTCCATGATTGTGATTCAAAACTGTGTTGAAATTACTATTTAGCACACTCAGTAAAAGTCCCCGCCAATTTAATAGGGTATCCCTCTTAATTACAAAGGGACCTTCTTTTACAGCATATCTTTTTCATACTAGGTCGTTCATAGGGATGAGCAGTACATACTAACACAGTTATTTTATTATGTTAAGACAGTTTAAACTTGTCATGTAAGAGTGTATAAATAAATAATAGGTAAAATGACAAGCTATTTAAATGACGTACAGTGTAAGTTATAGATCGTTGAATTGCGCGACGTTGTAAGTAAAATGAAAAGTCATGTACTTAAATGAAGTACAGAGTAAATAATTGATCTTTAAATTGTGCGACTTTGTATTTGTAATGGTAAAACGGATTCCTGCGTTTGTTTGCACAACGTACATTCACCTAAACCAAGCCCATACATTCGGACAACGATCATTTAAAGAAATCGCATGCGCATGTAACTTTAAGTGACGTAATTGCGTTAAAATCCCATAGCCGTCTTTGTGCATTCGAAAGTTCTCTTGGTATACTTTACAACTTGATATAAGTGATGATGTAATACATAACTTATATTCATATATTCATAAATTGTCGACTGTCACCACAAATATTGAAGACTTGTCAAATCATTGAAGCAACCTTTCTTTAAATAAGTTAATCTGTTAAAACTCAGATACTTTCAAAAAAAAATAAGAAAGTGATCTTTATTAAATTGGATCTTCAACGACATCATTTTTATCATTACCATTC
>NW_022744515.1:0-875 GCF_011630105.1 Anneissia japonica | reverse complement strand
TATATACATATATATATATATATACATACATATATATATACATATATATATATATATATATACATATATATATATATATATATACACGTATATATACTTTTAAAAGTCGTGTATCATGCATAGGAACGTTGACGCCTGCAAGGCTCTGGTTACTATTTTATTTTACCTCCATCTGGATGTTTTTGGCAAAACCATTTGCTAAATATATAATATATAATATATATATTTTATCATTTTAAAATAATATGACATGTAAATGCAAAATCCTCCAAGGAAATTGCCTGGCCTCTAACATCATCTATAAAGCAAAAGTGGAAAAGACCAACGAAGACGACCCTAAAGTTTACATCGGACTGACAGAGCCACCCTTCAAATCCAGATACTACAACCACAGCATGTGACTGTCTCTTATACACATCTAGATGTGTATAAGAGACAGCTCCAGATACATATGGGAACTCAAAAAGAAAAATCAACCATTCACCATCTCTTGGTCTATCATCACCAAAGCCCAGGCATTCAACAACAAGACGAAACGATGCGACCTATGTATATCAGAGAAGCTTGCCATCATCAACGCGGGAAGGACGGACTCCTAAACAGAAGGTCAGAACTTGTATCGAAATGCCGCCACGAAAACAAGCACTACCTCCGAACAGCAACTCCGACGTCCGCAATAACCTAACTTCATACTACGTCCGCACAAGCAAGTCACATCACCCCACAACGTTCACCTTTCATCAGTTGCCTGACGATCGCAATAGCGTGAAACTCCGAGTAGCAACATTCTGTTCCAGCGACCTCCAGTTATATATTAAGCTCTGCTATAGCATTGAGCACTCTGTATGAAGATAGACTCCTCTTCAGCACACAAC
>NW_022744514.1:0-748 GCF_011630105.1 Anneissia japonica | reverse complement strand
CTTAATTACACTAAACAAACTCGAACAAAACAAAAATACTGTAGTTTATGTAATAAACTACCATAGTAGGTATTTATACACGATTGTAATGTTTATTTTATTAAAAATAAATACTGAAAATATCAACCAAATATCTTGTTTTCTCCCTTTATTATATTTCTAGTATATAGTTTGGCTTACATGGAATTTATATAGAAATGATATTCATTTGTTTTCTATTGGCTGCAAAAATTAAATATCCATAAATCGTGAAACCATTAGTGCATAGTCTGTAAATGTAAGATGTTTATAATAATAATAATAATAAGCTTTATTTAAAACACGGAAAACTTGGCTCAACTAATAGTTGTTATTCTGCAAGCCCGTGTATACAACAATTTAACCAGGAAAAAATATGAAGTGACTTAAAATAAACAAATCAAACAATTGTTTAAACACACAAATATCTAAACTAGACTTAAATCTTAAACTAACTTAATTACACTAAACAAACTCGAACAAAACAAAAATACTGTAGTTTATGTAATAAACTACCATAAAGGTGTTAACAGTTACGTGTTATTACAATATCACAATTATATACTTTTTAAATAAGGACAATTTCTTAACATTTTTAACATCATTGCTAGTTTCATTCCAAAGTTTGGCACCTCTATATGACAAACTTCTCTTTTTGTAGTCAGTTTTTGGTTTTGGCAATATTAATTCTGGTTTAGTTCTTATATTATAGTAATTATTTTTAGAGACA
>NW_022744513.1:0-637 GCF_011630105.1 Anneissia japonica | reverse complement strand
TAAAATTTAAATACTGATACTACTATGTGGTCCCTCAATGTTGTGCAGTATTTGTGGCAAAGACAGGCCAAACCAGTCACTCATGTTCAGAGATAATGGCCAAAACATGATGGAATGTCAAAATTTTTGAAATCTATTTTATTGCACTAAACTAACCTTTATATATATACATCATACTATGCTGTTATTTTCCCAATTTTCAATGTTAAAACAACCATTTTTAACGATTTAGTGTTAATCTTTGGATGAGAAATGCCGAAAATCATAAACTTTAATGGCTGATTTCTCAAATATCATTCTTTAAACAGCTCTATGTTTAAATGCTTGTAACTTTATCAGGAAATGTCTGATTTCAATTATTCTCTCATTTTACTGTTTAACCCTGTATTAATAACTAAAAATCCATTTTTGCGACAAATGACTGGTTTGGCTGTCTTTTCCCCTTTTAGGGTTCAATTTTAATAGGTTTTATTCACAAAATGTTCTCTTCACAATGAATATAAACAAACCTATTTAATTTTATTGTTATATTGCAAATACTCCAGTTAATTACTTACAGGATGCCATCAACATATTGGTTGTTTAAACTTATCCAAGTAAAAATGGTGCATACATGACGATCGAGACACGATTTAAG
>NW_022744512.1:0-724 GCF_011630105.1 Anneissia japonica | reverse complement strand
ATATCAAATAAAACTCAGGAACAAGGTATATTATTGCCAAATTTTAATACAGAAGATTCAGGTGTCTGTTTGGACTCCTCCAACAGGTAAATTTAGAGCTCTTGACTTTTATATTGATAAATGTCACCACGAAATTTCACAATTGGACCTTAAACGACGTGCCAAAGTGTCTACTCTTTCTACTGGTGAAAGGAAAGCTTTAATCAACCTTCGTAATAATCGCAATTATGTGAATAAACCGGCAGATAAAGGAGGTGCAAGGACAGCGTCAACTCTCTGATCGTGACACTTAATTGCCACTACCGGATGATCCTACGTTGGATGAACTTAACCTGGTTACTAATACTATTCATAATATGATCAAGGATAATGATCAACCGTCTAGCGCTAAGGTTCTCGTCAACAAGGCTCCTACTTGCTCCAAATTCTACATGTTGCCCAAGATTCACAAGGAGAATTCACTTGGTCGCCCTATTGTTTCTACCTGCAATTGCCCTACTGTTGTTATCAGTCAATTTCTGGACTCTATATTCACGCCGATTGTTCAAACATTGCCTGCGTATATCAAGGACAGCAGTGAAGCCATGAGACACCTGATGAAGGCCTATGGCCGAAAACGTTTGTGAATCTTCTGTATTAAAATTTGGCAAATATATACCTTGTTCCTGAGTTTTATTTGATATATATCTACACTTTGCCAAGTAGCTACTTCTGATTTTCCTGT
>NW_022744511.1:0-556 GCF_011630105.1 Anneissia japonica | reverse complement strand
TTCCGAAAAACTTCAAACTTTCTATGAAATAGTATTTGTTTCAGGCTAGCTCACCGTGACTAACACAAATATTACATTTTGACTCAACTTTTTAACATTGTCACTTTTTGCACAAAAGTGCTTATCTCGCCGAGTTGAACACTTAGTTAAATTTTTGACTTTCCGCCATATTTCGAGTACTTTTCCGAAAAACTTCAAACTTTCAATGGAATAGTGTTTGTTTCAGGCTATCTCACCGTGCCTAACAAAGAAAAAATATATTTTGACTCAACTTTTTAACATTGTCACTTTTTCCACAAAAGTGCTTATCTCGCCGAGTTGAGCCCTTAGTGCAAATGTTTGACTTTCCGCCATATTTCGAGTACATTTCCGAAAAACTTCAAACTTTCAATGGAATAGTGTTTGTTTCAGGCTATCTCACCGTGCCTAACTAAAAAAAAATTACATTTTGACTCAACTTTTTAACATTGTCACTTTTTGCACAAAAGTGCTATCTCGCCGAGTTGAGAACTTAGTGCAAATTTTTGACTTTCCGCCATATTTCGAGTACTTTTCC
>NW_022744510.1:0-1333 GCF_011630105.1 Anneissia japonica | reverse complement strand
GTTAAAAATTTGTTTATATGTTTATAGCATTACCGCAAGACGGTTTAGAGTTTACCTCTATTATATCATGAGTACAGTATATTCGGAGACCTAGTCTTGTCATCAAATGCTTATAAGAGGAGGGCGAATCATACTGATCTCTATTATTTGTCATACATCAAGGATTACTATTGTCCAACTATGCATGCGCATGAGTGCGAAGAATTAGATGCTTCAATCGGATTTGAATTCCCAACAAAGCCTCAGTGGTCCAGTTGGTTAAGGCGTCTGTACAGGCAGCAGAAGGTCCTGGGTTCGAATCCCGGTTAGGGCACCTACGTCTGTAGACACCTTGTTCAAGGAATATCTGTACAAATGAGAGAAAAGAAGTAGATTGATTACAAATATGACTTTTAACATGCACTGTTAGCTTGAGGTTTTAAGCATTAATAAATACCTACTTAAACTACAGTTACAACATTATTATCATATTCACCAACATCATCAATATTATAATTATCATCGTATTATCATCATCTTAAATCGTATTTATCATAAACATAATCATTATCATCTTCGTCATCAACACGAGAATTATCGTCATCATCTTCATCATTGTAATTTTTTTTGTCATCGTTATGAGCATTGTTATTATCATCACCATCATTATCGGCGTCACCATCATCACCATTATCATAATTTTCAGTATCATAATTTTCACCAACCTCACAACCATATTCGTTGCCGTTTGTGTTCATCGTCGTTTACGTGTTCGCCGTCATCTTCGTCGTGTTTGTCTTCGTCATTATCGTCATTATAAATATTATTTCAAATAGTACTACAGTGTTTACAAAAATCTATGTTATGCTAAATTTACTTTGCTTTTCAAAATCTATTTTATATTTCAAATTGTTCTTTCACATGGTGTGGTATATATCGAATCATTATTTTTTTTTGTGGTTTAAAGATTGAAGATTAAATTTTCCTTTTCTTGAACAATTCCAATATTTGAAGCAGGAACTTTAAAACATATTACTTACATGTTGGTTTGGTGTATTCAATACCATCAAATTCAGGTCGCTGAAAAAAAATTTAAAAATAAAAAGTGAGTGATTGCGGTTATCTGGGAACTGTTCCCTGCGGTTAGGCTATATATTGCAGTATACAGGTGTGTTGTGAATTGTTTTAATACTTGTCAAGGCCCGTCGGAAGCTAATTTGTATTGGTAATGCTAGAAATGAGGTGGTGTGAAGGGAGATTCTCCCAGTAGAAATCCCCTACTTTTTTTTTTATAGATGCCCGGATATGCAATCTCCTATAGTCTGAGAAATATATTAACGACTTTACCATTTTT
>NW_022744509.1:0-608 GCF_011630105.1 Anneissia japonica | reverse complement strand
TTTAGATATAAAACCTAATTTAGCACTATGAAAGTAAGCATAATTTCAGTAAGGGATACTGCCTATGCCTACTACTACCACTAGTCGTTTATATCTAAATCTTGAGGCTCTTAGTGTTAGACCTCAGTAGACCAGCCGTAGGCCTAGTCTAGGCTAGGTACTACTGAAGCTACTAGGCCTAGCCTAGGCGCACTAATTATGATATTGTTGTACATTTGCAGTACATTGCAGAGACTCTGCACTTGTTACAACACATTGGATAGATGAAGCTAAATATTTGCTTTTAATAAAGAAATCTACTTGCACATTTTACATGCGTACCGGTACATGTTCATTTGTAAAACCGTCCATTGGTTTCATATTTGTTTGCTTTTGTTCATAAATATTTTGTTCATTACAACATTATTTATTCGTCTACACAGTATCATTTGTCCATGTCCGACAGATACGTTTGTTATTTGTTTGAGAAATGTCAGTCTTATGTTGGCTTTGTTTAATTGTTTGAATCATGTCCGTCTTATACGTTCGTTCTTTTAAGATTTGTTTCATGTCCGTCTTATGTTTTCATTATTTTATTATTTTTTTAATGTTGTCCGTCATATCGTTCA
>NW_022744508.1:0-652 GCF_011630105.1 Anneissia japonica | reverse complement strand
TTCCAATAAAATCTTACGGTGTCGCAAACACTGGCAAAACTTACACTTATCCTAAAATTTGAGTAAATTTTGTTTCTTTTTCAATTTGTAATGAATTTTCATAAAAAGGGAAAATGCCTTTCGTTATCTTAAACTATCTTTCAATAACCAATGTATCTTGAGATCATTATAAACTCACTAATATCGAGATATGCCATTTAAGTTAAAGCGTCCAGGGGCCTTTGGCCGGAAGCCCTTCGTTCGACCGGGAACCTTTAGTTTTAGCAGCCCCCTGGCCCTGCTGAGTGAGCCACTTCATCATGCCTTCGGCACTCATTGTGTGTCACCGGATCTTACTCGAATCTAGACTAGGGCCTAGCTAGGGTCTAGGCCCTAGTCTAGTTTTAGTACTAGCCTAGGCCTAGGCCCCTAGGGCCTAGGAGGCCTAGGCCTAGTAGGTAGTAGTACTGTAGTTGTGTGAGTGGAAAGCTAGGCTAGGCTTAGTTAGTGTAGTAGCTAGGCCTACCCACAGCACAGGCCCGGTCTAGGCCTGGCCTAGCCCTAGCCATTTGTCCTATACACACCAGTCAACCTTGAGAAATTTCAAAGAGTAAGATCCGGTGACACACAATGAGTGCCGAAGGCATGATGAAGTGGCTCACTCAGCAGGGCC
>NW_022744507.1:160088-173284 GCF_011630105.1 Anneissia japonica | reverse complement strand
AAAAACCACAATTCATCCGGGAGAAAAAAAAAGTATTTATATTTTCTACATATTATTACTCTAAAATCGAGTAAATAAGCCTTCGAAATCCCGAAATTGCCATGTTTTTCGGGGATTGTGGGCGACGCCCAATCACGCCCACTTTTTTTGTCAGAGACATAGGCCCCGTCCCCCCCGTCGGGAACATCGGGCCCCCGTCGGGCAAATCCGGGCGCTACCCCTGGTATACGATAAAATGTACATGTAAAATGTACGCTCTATTAATATCTGACAAACAAAAGTTTGATTTGTAAATATTCTGTTTATTTTCTAAAGTTTAAAAGGAAAAAATAATTTTTGGTTGGATTTGATTTAATTTATTTTCTATTTAAAGGTAATATTGCATCATCCGTATCTGTTAACCTGATAATAGTAGTATGCTGTGTTGTAATCCTGGTGATTTTCCTAGCACTCATCTTTTGCTTTTGGTTTGTTGTATTCATTTTAGAAATATTGCCCTTTATAGTTCTTTTATTTTAGTTTATTATTTCAATAATATTTAATCTTATATAAAAGCTAATTAATACGCTTATTATTTTCAACATGTAGCACCCATCAAGTGTAAGAAAATATTACTTTACTTAGATGCCACCAAAGGTTGGCCAGGACTAGCGACATCAGCAAGTCCTGTAAGTGAAGCATGTGCAAATTGAGTATTCTTGAACCTACAGTAATTAAATACATTGGTTATAAATGTTGTTTGGGTTCTCTCGCATGCTTGCATATTTAGTAGGTCAATAGAAATATAGCTTTATGCATGAAATAAGTTGTTGCTTGTAACCTCTCTGGGAAGCATAATTTTGTCGTTTTTTGCATGCCAATCTCCTTTATTACAGGTGTATTATTATTGTTATTACTTTGCTTTAAGCAAATATTTTGAGAATGACAGTTTGCAATTACAGTAGAAAAGTTACAGATTAGTTTACTGCAGAATGAAGTAACAATTAGTTTTCCCATCCTGTATTCCAATAGCCTCTTAATAAAAAAAAAAAATATTTTGCATATTGCAGAGCTTTAAAAAATGAAATGTGGTGCTATTGCTTTAACGAGAATGTTTAATGTTTATATTTGTAGAAAATGTGGAGGGTGCTTATGGATAAATACAAACAACAGTAAAAACAATTAGACCTACAGTTTAACCAAGGAGTTGTTAATAACATTGAACTCCCTTGTATATTATGGATGTAGGCCTATTATAAACATTTTATGACATTTTCTTTATATTATGACATAGTTTTTTTTTATTTCGATAATTTAGTTTCTATTCTCGAAAGAACAAGAAGCATGAGCAGTCCACTATGATAAACATGGTTAATTATGATGATTTTGGTGGTCAGGATAGTGGCGTTGATACTTCAGCGCCACCTAAGTTGGAATCACAGTGTGATGATACATCGCTACCTAATTTGGATTTAGCTTTGGAAGAGCCACACACATAAATGCCATTGATGAAGCAGTAAAATTATGTCAGTCATTAAGGTTAGCTAATTTCAATCTCTACAGGTTATTATGTCCAAAAGAATAAAAAATTGAAAGTGGTCCGACTGCCCTGATTTTGTATGCAGGCAATGGATCAATAAAAACTAACTACTGTACCACAACATATTATATTAGATTTCAATAGAGTTCTCTTGAAACTCGTCTTTTAAGGACACGCCCCTTCGTGGCAGTACTTTTGAAATAGGATTACGTTCCAACGAAAGCAATAGAGCCGGACGTCTTGCAGTTCTCTACTCCTTTGTCCAAACGTGGACCAACCACCAGTTGAATATGGTGTTCTACTTTAGCATGGTTACTTATTCAAAAGTGCAATCACATAAAATTTAAAAAAATAATTAACTCTCTTAAATGCATAAAAGAGAAATGTTTAGATTGAAATTAGATTGAAAATCTTATTTTCTTTTTCGACAATTTAGGTTTTACAGTATTATTCTCAGAGGAACAAGATAATGGACATGAAGTCTTATGAAGGTCATGGTGATTACCCTTGTTGGTGAAATAATACAGCAATTAAGTTTGATTTTTATTTTTCTGGTCACTGACAAATATTTGTATTCTTGCTTTTTTCTGTTTTTATTTTTTATATGAAAGAAAATAATAAAACATAAAGAAAAAAACAATAATCTGCTTATTTATGCAACATAATCACTGTTAACCACTTTGGTCCGTTCCCAGCGTAAGTCGTGATATAATGTCAATTCATATTCATATAGTCTCATTGGACTGTAATTTGTTTGCTTGAACTTACTAAGCTATTTTTAATGTATATTTTCCTTATTCTTTATCTTCAATATATTTGAAATATGTGTATTGTTTATATTACTCTCTTTTGATTTTTTTTTTCGCCTATTTAGTTCGTAATATAATAATGAAATTGTAATCAGTATAAGAATCAATAGTAGTCAGGATGATAATACTAACATGAATTTGCTATATCTATGTGTAGTCGCTTAGTTTAGGTTTACATATGTTTAACTATAAATCAACATGCATGTTAATCCACTTTCTATTCCAGATTAATTTTTATTAAAACAATATTTACCTGAAAAGTGGAACTGAATACTTGAGTCATTCTATTTGCAAATTTCCAGAAAACCCCTCACATATTGAAGTACAGCTGTATTCGTTTTTCTAATTTCTAAGGGATTTTTCTTAAATACACAATACATTCTATCGGAAATTCAATTAATATGTAAATCTAGAAAAAATTTAGGCTCATGTGGCACCCACTCCGAAGGAGAAACCTGCTTGTGTTGCTGCGACCGATATCGCCACCTTTGCTAAATTATGAAGATGTTATCACTAAATGGGCTTGGCACATCACTCTAAATCTCTAAAGAGGGTCATCAAATAGCAATTGCATGATTGAATTGTTTATATAAAGGGTATAAAATATAAAGGGGATAAAACTGGTTATGCTGATAATCTTGTCATTAATTATTGACAATTGGCACCATAGACCTCCCGCAGGGGTAGATTTAGGGAGGGGACGGCCCCGCCACCCCACCCCCTCCCCTTTTGGGAGGTAGAAAAAAAAAAGAAAGAAAAAGAAAAAAAATGATAGCCCAGAACGCCTAAAACGTTATTTTCGGGCGTCTAGAACACAAAAATTTCGGGGGGCATGCTTCGGATCCCCTAGACCACTGTTGTCTCGATTGGCCCAACTCTCGCCCCCTCCCCCTTTGAACATCTCTGGATCTGCCCCTGACACGATTGCAATCCCATCTTTGTTAAAACTAGGAGTTACACAGAATACCCAGATCTCTCTTTTTACAACCAACGTATTTGGTATCACTGGCAGTTTAATCTTTCGAGTTGGCAGCCCTGTGCTTAATTAACGTTTTGCGTAATTTTTTTTAAAAATATGTTATATTTTGCATTTTAATGTTGTCTTATTTTCATTTAATTTCCTCTGTATTTTGAATATTTTATCTAATTAAAATGTGTTGGCCTACACGTTTTTTGTCTTATAGATGTTTTATATAATGATTTTAGTCTGAAAATTGTAAATGAACACATATTTCTGCAAATGTGAATTTTTTTTGTGAATAAATTGAAATAAAATGTTACAAGGTTAGAGATAAGGCAATTGTATTTGTGTTTTTAATGACTTAATAGGCCTAGTTTATATTGTTCAATATCTTCTTGTTAAAGTTTTATGAGAAGTTAATAGATATGCCTATGTAAATAGTTTAGAGAAAAGTTGTATTATGCCAGGGAAAATGGAATGGATATATTATTAAGAATCCCCATCAAGGAAACCTCAAAAGTTAACAATTCAGCATGTTTCTCAGCTATTGCAATATTTGCGACGATTTCCCCATAATTTCAATAATTAGCTAAAAATGAAAAAATATAATTTATATCTATATTTTTTATCGATTCCTAATATAGGCTACTTATTAAGCTTTCTTTATACTGGATGGCACAATCAATGCAAAGACACTGGTTTTTGTTGTGGTCCAGTTAAAAACATAAAAATACAACAGAGATAGGAAAATTAAACAAAAGGACTATTAACTATTAAAAATAGACCAGTTTATGAATGCCTGATAATGAAATGTCCGTTTTCCTTGACATATGTTCCATTGCGGAACTAAAAGATGCTTATTTGTCTGACTTCGATTTTTGTTTTCATTGTTAAGAAAAGCAAAAATTAATTAAATAGGAAGGTGCAAGTCTTTGAAGGCATTTAAAAGTTATAAATAATAATTGATCTCTCCATCTGTCATTAAGAGTTTGCCATTTCAATGATCCTCATAATAAATTGTTAATTGGTGGGGTTCTAATATCACAAGAAAGTAAAGTCCTTCCTAAGGTGTTTAAAAGAACTTGAGGATTTTAGGTAACTGGATGGAGCCGTTTGAACATTATGCAAGAACAATATTCAAATATAGGTAAAACCAAAGTGTTAGCTAACATCTTAAGAATAAAAAGATTACAAAATACCTGATACAACAGATGGCAACAATCTTTTGAAGATAACCTTTTAATATGTTTACTCCAATTAACACCCAAGTATTTAAAAAAACAATACTTTTAATAAAATTATTTTCATAGCTCGAGACAGTAACATTATTGAATTAAAAAATATTCTGTGTTCCAAAAATCATATATTTAGGCTTTTTAATGTTACGTGTCAGATGATTTTCTTTAAACTAATTAACAATTTTGTCAAGATTATGTTTAATTCATTCTGAAGTGTTATCGGTTCCGATGAGCTATGCAGAGCAGAGTGGTGTCAGCGTACATTTACATAAATTTTAAAAAGCAGCGGTCCAGTATCCTTTGCGGGATACCAATACAAAAATTTTTACAATCAGATTTATCAGATGAATTAATGCAAACAACTTGTGACCGATTACCTATAAATCTAATGCAATATCACTAATACTGTAAAATATTTTCAGTGACTTTATCAATTAAAATAACATGATTGACTTTGATTTTTTATGATTGACTGTTATTTTAATTAATGTAACCAGTCATATCTGAATTTCATAGCTTCCGTATATTTTGTACAACAAAACAAAATCTTAAGTATCCGAAGTTCCTGTGAATTTTTCCGAATCCTTTGCCTACTTATACCAGTTGCCTGCTTGAGTCCCTATGGAACTATTGCCTACTGGAGTTCCATATATGAACTCTGTACAGTATTTGCCTACCAGTAGTGTGCCCTCTAGAGTTTCTGCTATGTCAATGGACTTATTCGACTGGTTCTTTCCGTTGAGTACGAATTTTCTTTGAGTATTATTTTCATTCGACTGGTTCGTAAAATAGACTTCGTTGACAACGAAAATTAACGTAACCAGAATGCGTTAATCAGCGTTAGCACGTGACCAAAACAAATATTACCAATTGCGTTAATGTAATTTAAATTAAATTTCAGAAAATAAAAATTATAATATTTACCCACATTGAAGTAAAAAAATAACAATTCAAAACGGATGAAAATATTTTTTTAACGAAAAACCCATACTGCCACAATCCGAAGCAGCCTTGATTACGCAGCGTGTAACATACGTTACCTGATTTCTTCATACACCAGTACAAGAATTTGAACCAAACTAAACGTGAGAAGTACTGGTAGTTAAGTAATAAGCATTGATACAGCGTCAGTAAAGCATTATTTGTGTTAAGTAATCATGTTTAATTAGTAATTGTAATTAGAAAGTTAATGTACGTTAACCTACGTTACGTTATGGAATATTAATCCATATTAATGAAATAATATAGAGGACATTGAGCAATTGACACCCAGACCCTCGTGTTTACCAATTTTGTGTTTCCCTAGAATGTTGGTCCTACGCCCGTCATTAAAGTGAAGCAATTTGGTAAGTATTTATTATAGTTTGTGTCTCGACTATATTTAGTTCATTAAAATAGTTAATTTAATTTTAAAATGAAAATTTCAGGCAATAGCTTAGGCCTAGTTGAAAGGAATACTACGTTGTGAAAAGTAACATATGTTAAACATACGGTAACGTATGTTATTGTTGATATAGCATGTAATAAACATAATAAAAGCATGGGCAGTGGCTGATCCATATTGACTTTCTATCTATCTACTCGTTAAATAAATTAGAAATATATGCAATAGGAATAATTTCCATGAATGTTAACATTCCTATAGAGAGTCAAGGATATATGTAAACGAAAGTAGATATATCAGCCACTGCCCATGCTTTTATTAAATGATGTTTATTACATGCTATATCAACAATTAACATACGTTACCGTGTATTTAACATGTTACTTTTCACAAAGTTGTATTCCTTTCAACTAGGCCTAAGCTATTTCCTGAAATTTTCAATTTAAAATTTAATTACAAATATCAACTATTTTATTGACTAAATATAGTCGAGACACAACCTATAATAAATACTTACCAAATTGCTTCACTTTAATGATGGGCGTAGGACCAACATTCAAGGGAAACACAAAGTTGGTAAACACGAGGTTCTGGGTGTCAAATGAGATAGATTAATATTTCATAACGTAACGTAGGTTAACGTACATTAACTTTCTAATTACAATTACTAATTAAACATGATTAATTAACACAAATAATTATGATTTACTGACGCTGTAAGTAAAAATCGACAACCTTCCAACTATAAGCCCTGTGGTACACAGCATTTTTTGAATGGCAGATTTGCTAAAACAGTATTTTTTATCTGGACAGAGGAATTTTGCATACTCATGGCTATAAATATTGTCCTAACTCTGTTGTTAGTTATCAAAACTCCATGAAATTTGATACACTTTTATGATATATTATGGCCTTTTGAATTTTGGTAACACTTTCCACATTATTATATTTTGTCATTCCAAGTTGGTGAACCATGGGCGACCGGGTTTCCACGATTATAGTGAGCCTGACCCTAATATGACCACAACACAAGGAAGACCACTCTGTAAATGTTTAGCATAATATTGTACAGACAATTTCGATTGTTTATCAATATTATCATGTTAGATCCAAATCACGTTTTATGCAAGCACCGACGAGGAAAGATTAAACATAATAATTTTGATATGTACATGTTTATGTTATGTGTTGATTTGGTCTTAGTTAATAATATTACAGTTTAATGCAATAATATTACAGTTTATTGGTTTACAATAATATTACAGCTTAATGGCCCCGGAACCCTGAACCCCGACCTTGGGCCCTTGGTGGCCCCCTAGCCCCAATCATCATATCGTAAATTGGCCGTGAAAAGTTTGCGGAACGTTGATCAAGATTGCTACAGCTTGTGGCAAAGTATGGTTTTTAGTAAAAAAAATATTTTCATCCAGTTTTTGAATTCTGTTGGCCTACAATTATTTTTATTTTCTGAAAATTTATTTTCACAAATGTTGTTTCTAAACTCACCAATCGGCCATGCTTGCTTGGGTCATGTGATTAACGCATTCTGGTTTACGTTAATTTTCGTTGTCAACGAAGTCTATACGAAAACAGTCGAATAAAAATAATACTCAACGAAAATTCGTAGTCAACGAAATGAACCTGTCGAACACGCCCATTGTAAACATGTACAGTAACATCCGAAGGCTATATTGACATGGAGCTACTCCTGTATTTCTAAAGTGCATGTTTACAGTGTCAGATCGTTAATGTACAGGAAATAAGATAATCAATTAGAGTCCCAGGTAATTGCGAGGTCCGATTTGCATGGGTACGAGTTTTAGACTGTATTCGGCGTGAGTACTAACTTATCTTTAGTAGAATAGTAGCCCTCTCAATCTGGTGGAGACAAGCAAGTCCGTGTAAAAGTAAGTACTTGGTTGGGTCTGTAGGACCACATATCTGCCAGGTCGCCGGTAAGACACATCATTAGGCCTACTAAGCAGGGCAGGCCAGAGCAGAGGTCTAGTAGGAATGAATAATTGTTTTATAAATGTTATAATACCTACACCATAGTTTTTAATATTTGAAAGTTTTTTGCATGTTTTCGGGGAAATATTTAATAAAATAAATGTTCTCCAGAATGTTTTATTTTAGTAAAATAAGGACATCATCATTGGAAATACAAAAAACCCAGAATATGTATTTAAAAAGTATCAACATAATATTAAGATTTTTCTTACTAACGTATAAAAAGTCATAAGAGTGGAATCAAATTTATATTTAAAAAATATGTTTTTGTTGTACCAGTAAGCATATTTGCAAGAAACCCTGAGCTTTTCAGGTGAAAAAAGATGGAAAAAGGACCGTTTGAAAGCAGGTGCGGGTGATAAACTAATAATTTTTTTTATGGGGCCTAACTGTCAAGCATTTCCCTGAGTCGAGTATAATCATTTATTTTTAAATTTTTTTTATGTATAGTTTAGTTATGGATGGGATGATGGGTTAATAATGACTCAGTGAATTTTTTTTTTTTTGTTTTTTTTTTTGAGAAATCTTTATCCGAGAAGACTTGTTCTACCCACCGGAACCACTGGCGAATGAGCCGTTTGGATTTTTTATTTTTTTTTATTTTTTTTTTATGTGAAATCTTTTTAAAATATTTTTTTATTTCTTTTAGAACAGCTATGAAATTTTGAAGAGAACTCAGCCAAGCTACAACAAAAATGAATGAAAAGCTGATAACTGGACGAGCAAGTCCAAGACACCAATATGGAACATTGATGTGGAAGGCAATAAATGCAATTATGTCCTTGTTCTTTTTTTTATGTTCAATAGTGCAAGTAAGTATCTGTTATCAACAGTTTATCTAGTAAACAGAATATTATGGTATTTAGTTTTTACTGTTTTTATTCTTTGTTCAATCATAGAGAAAATATAACAGTTCTATTTTCTCTATGGTTCAATCAATGATTTCAGTAAATCAATCAACGTGTATTTTGGACTTATATATATAACAAATACAAATATAAAGAAAGATAAAATGTACAGATACCATTTCAAATTTCCAGTCATATGCAATAGGAAATGCCAGTTCAATATAGAATTGGCAATACCTGAACAAGAGAGTTTTCTGATGCAGAAATCCTTAACATAAAGTCGTACACCAATTTTATAAATTCGCCAAAAGAGAATAACATACATGCATGAAACAAATATGGTTCTAGCACTGCTTGACATTGGTTTACTTAGTATTAACCTCAATGCATTATTGTAGCATATATGGTGAGTTGATGACTGAATGGTTAAGACAGGAGAAACTTGACATACAGCCATATGTCAATATCGGTGTTGGTTCGAACGGCACGCTTGTCTGTAGTTCCTGTGGTGGAACAAGTCTTTTTGGATAAGGACTCTAAACCGTAGGTGCAGTGTACGCTATTGGTTTGTGTGCACTGGACTCAGACATCCTTTGAGAAGAGTTGTGGTACCCATTATTCTGGTCTATTTCAGTCCCTGTCTGGCCACAATGCGCGTTTACGTTGCGGCCCATGTTAGGTATCCTACCTGCAAATCATTCTACCACACTACATAAGCAAGATCATACACACTAGCTACGTAGTGACTCGAGAAGGAGAATGTAACATACTCTTATAAGGAATTAATTAATTTACACTGATAATTAGCCCACAAATTTACACAATAAATATTCTGAATGATATATATTTAGCTAGGTCAGTCATAGGCTGTTGTATGAGGCTAGATTGTGAATAATCCCAATTAAATTACCTGACACATATTTAGGTTAAAATACACCAAATAATCATTGGCTATATAGTTGATAATACAAATACCAAATGTACAGGACTTATAAATTGGTTTATTGTCCTGAGCATTTTAACACGTTTTTTTTTTTGTTTTTTTTAAAGAAAATCAGTTAAAAAATATGAAAGTGCTGGCTAAAAAAAATCTGAATTGAGACAGCTGGGGAAGATATTACCCTCAAGTCTGTTAATACCCTCAAATATGTTATTAATATGTGAAAAAACATCAATTTAACTCTCTACATCATTGTGGTCATGAATGGTACTTTAGCAACCAATTTTGTTTAATGTTTACCAAAGAGACTACACAGAATAAATGTGTTTAAACAAAGAAGACATGAACAATTTGTATTAAGTGTTTAATTTAGATGTTTCCAGCCAGTCTAAAAGTATAGTGAAGTGTTTGATTGAGTTGCATGATGTTTTTGTAATTGCCCTCTATATTTTAATGGATTTATCGCACGATCTTGTGTAATTCAGCCTGAATGGCCCATTAGTGATTGTTAATGTGTCACTGTTGAGTGTACTGTATGTTCTCATATTTGATATTTTTAATGTGTGATAATTTTGTTTTGTAGTTCAATGACCCTGATCCATATTTGTGGGTAGTAAGTATGACTTTACTCTTATTTATGATAATTATTATCTTTATGTTCATTAATCATATCATAAAAGCGGAGGAAGATCCAGAGATATCTAAAATGGGGCGGGGGAACGATGGAATAACAACACTATCCTGGGTGGGGGTTCAAATGCTTGTAAATACATTTAAAAAAATAAAAATTCATAATTTTTAGAATTTTTAAAAATATTTTTTTTCATCCGTGATTCAATATCAAGATGTAGTATTGTGGATAGTGTCATTGATTGAATGGTAGACACAAGGAATGTCATAAAGTATTATTCTATATTTACATACAGTATACAGTAATTAGCAGAGGTTGTAATTTTGATGTCACTCCAGTGAAAAGTTTTGAGTCTTCAGACGTTGATGGCACTGTTTCAAAATTCACAAGATAAAATAGTCATATATACATGTTTAAATATGCCAACAAAGGATGTTTTAATTCCACCAAAAGAATTGGCTATCCCTTTTATAGTAAATTTAACAAGCACTCACCCCTCAACTAAAAATTGTTACCAGCTGATAGCATACAAACATACTCTTAAGGCGGGGTCAGGCTGGGCGGGGTACTCACTGCGTTGGACGACCGTCGTGCAAAAAATCCAGCTCCGCTCCCTGTGAGCGCAAAACGACGCAACAGCGTCTGCTGGTTGTCGATAGCAGTCTAACATATCGTCGTAGTGTTTGTATTCTGTATAGAATTGCATTGGCCAACGACTGTCGTATGTAGTGAGTGCCTGGCATTATTCCTTTAAACTGTAATATTTATATACTTTAGTATTTTTTAACAAATACATTTCAGCCATATTATGCTATTCCCGCCTGTCTCTGTGCGTGCATTGTGTGGATGCCAGATGTTGTAGGTAAGTGCATTGGAATACATTATTTAATATTGAAGATAATACATTAAAACCCTTACTGGGGACAAATTCTGTACCAAAAAACTGTAAAATTGTCCCTTAATGCGGCAGTTTTGGCGTAGTCATACAATGATAGAATATTTATGATTTTATTTATTTTTTTTCAATTGACCTAAGAATGAATAACAATAGAATTAGAACTATAACAGTAATTTGTAACAATAAATTGCAATGAAAAAAAAAAATCATTTATGGGTTTTTAGCTGTAAAATAGCAAACAATACTTGCTTCTACGTTTTGGCTTGAAACTCAATCCTTGTTTACAACAATGAGCTAGCTGTTACTCCAGTTGTCCTTTGATCGACAATGGGTAGTCCTTACAACAGGTGTGCACCAGGCCGCGGAGGTTGTCCACCGAGAGATGAGCTGGTATGCTCTCTCATCTCTATTATCATTGTTTACATTTAAAAAAAAAAAAAAGATGGCAGCCCTATATCTGCCCCTGAAAGGTGTAGAAATCACTACAGCATTAAATTGTTTAGACATGCAGAACATGAGTCTGTTATACCAACTGTTAATGTATGTTTTTTGGGGGGATATTTTTTTATATTTCAGAGAATTCATTGTGGAAAATAGCTGCGCTGTTTCACCTGGGCATCTCGTGTTTTAGTCTTCTGGTTCTTATCTTACAAATAGTGCACTATTTTCAAGAAGAAATTATTAATCCTCTTCGATTCGAAGAAGGACGGTGAGTGAGGAGTTTTGATATATCATTCATAAGCTTGGTTTCCATACAATTGCTACATGCTGCCACCAACAGCTTTCGGTGATGCTGATTGGTCGGTCAAATCGGGAAGCCTTCCCTGTTTTGTCGGAGACTGCTACGCAGTACAACGATTGCACTGAAAACACTGTAGCGATAGTGTAGCGATTGTATGGACACCAAACTTTTAATTAAGCATAATTGTAAAAAGATGTATTAAGTGTAAAGCTGCCTACCAAGTTGTTTATGTTGCTGATACAGATTTATTTTATGTTTTACAAGTTTCAGTACCCCGCGTAAGTATGTACGCGGTCAACCATCTACATCTTGTCCGCGCAAGACCCATACATTCTAATTGTTATAAAATGCAGATAAAGACCATCTATGCTTGGCTTGCTTTGATCTATAACAATTTGACATGTTATTTTGGAGCAAATTCAGAGAGGATGTTTTGTTAAAAAATTTAGGCTTGCATTTGAATAAATTAGACTTATGTTTTGAGGAATTGGACCTACAATTTGATATCTCAAACCTATGTTGTGAGATATTAGATATTAATTTACGAATTTGATTTCAACATACACTTGCTTCCTTTGGTCACCTGTCACGTTAAAATTGGTCAAAGCCAAAATTGGTCCTTCAGACTTTATAATTCCCACAAATACTACTACGACTGTTACCTCCGACTAGTGAATAAAATGCAAGATAGTAAACAAGAAGACGGAGTCTACTGTTTTGGGGATGTGTGTGAATATGCTAATAGATAGGACAAATTCAAAAATTTAAAAAATCCTTTATTTATCCCGCGAGGGGCAATTTCACATACATGTCCTGGTCTCAACCGTTCTCATAAGAATTCTATGAATAGATACCTTGTTTGAAGCAAAAAAATAAAGTTGTCTTTACCAAGTACTGCTTGTTTTTATTCAGCAGGAAATGTTTTCTAATAGTGTTTGACCATATCTCAGAATTTCTCTTCCTGTTCTTTTGTATTTCAGAGAGATCTTGGGAGTTACGATAACAATTGGCTGGATCCTGATTTGCAGATGTTGCAATCCAAAAAGAAGGTAGGTAGGTTGTTTTTATCATTGCAAATATTTTAGTCCATTCTCCTCTCTATCACAGCATAAAATTAGGGACCGTTTGATTATCAGCAGAGGCACAGTGAGCCGAATAAACTGTTGTATGCGGTAACTTTATCGTTTTTCCCCATGAATGAATATTGTGCTGTTAT
>NW_022744507.1:148233-159999 GCF_011630105.1 Anneissia japonica | reverse complement strand
TTTATAAGCTGTTCAACTGTAGGAACCATTCATAAAAACATGAACATTTAAGACTCCACACACTCCCTACAGTTATTTTTGAACTAAGACATGGAAAGAGTTTTTAAACCAAATTAGAATATATTTTATTAATTTTCAACCGGCAATGTTTAAAATCTTAAGCAAAACCCTGTAATATTTTTAGTTATTTCCACTGCGAAGTTATGTTCTCTTGCCTTGATCCAAATTAATTTAGTTCTTTTTTTTATATTTACATTTATATTTTTCTTTAAATACTGTTCAGTTTACTTTTATTTCTGATTTGCATTTCTTATATTTGTGTTCATGTGAATGTACAACCATGACTGCATAACTGAAAGTGCTATAACTTTAAAGATAGAATAAATATATTATACAAATAATGAATGTTTATGAGTGCAATGGGATGAATATTTTTATGAGCTGAATGGAAAATTCAATCTTTTAGCGAATGAAAATATTCTTTCCAGTGCTTGAATAAAAAACATTCATTATTTGTTTTATAACACCTAAAATAGATCCTTGTAATTTTGATATTTTATGAAAATAATCTACCCTTTTTCTAAATGGAACAGTCCAGCATCTTTTTAGCCAATCAAAAAATTGTATTAGGTTGAAATCATATATTCTAGGTGCCATGCAATGAAGCAAAACGGATGGAACGAAAATGCATGGATGGAATTAAAAATGCATGGTGGAACTAATTTTCCATGATGAGTGATGAAATGGGATAAATAACTAATGTCATGTGATACAAAAAACACCAATCTAATGACAAGGATTTATTATAGGTGTGTTATAAAAATAAACACTGTTGAAATGTATTGTAATTTGGATGCTAAACTGCTGTTTTGTTTTTTTTTGTATTTTGGAAGTGATGGAGGCCAACAGGTAGGCGTGATGATGTCACTGGTGATTGTTAGTGGTCTTCTTCCATTTGTTGTCTGGGCAACGTGTTGTCTTACTTCATTTCATCACTGTGGAGACATGTGGTAAATTGTGGCACTTATGATTCATTGCAGTCATTCACAACTACTGTACTGTAATCAGGCATTTATGATTCATGGCAGCCAATCACAACTATTGTAATTCAGGCATTTATGATTCATCGCAGCCAATCAAACCACTGTAATTCAGGCATTTATGATTCATCGCAGCCAATCATAACCCCGGTAATTCTGGCATTTATGATTTATTGCAGCCAATCTCAACCACGGTAATCAGGCATAATTCATTGCAGCCAATCACAAGTACTGTAATTCAGGCATTTATGAATCATCGTAGCCAATCACAACCACTGTAATCAGGCATAATTCATCGCAGCCAATCACAAGTACTGTAATTCAGGCATTAACGATTCGTCGCAGCCAATCATAACTATGACTGTAATTCAGGCATTTTTAATTCATGGCAGCCAATCATACCAACTGTAATCAGGCATTTATGATTCATCGCAGCCAATCACAACCACTGTAATTCAGGCATTTGTGATTCATCGCAGCCAATCATAACCACTGTAATTCAGGCACTTATGATTTATTGCAGCCAATCACAACCACTGTAATCAGGCATTTATGATTTATTGCAGCCAATCACAACCACTGTAATCAGGCATTTATGATTTATTGCAGCCAATCACAACCACTGTAATCAGGAATTTATGATTCATCGCAGCCAATCACAACTACAGTAATTCAGGCATTTATGATTCATCGCAGCCAATCACAACCACTAAAATCAGGCATTTAAGAATCATCGTGGCCAATCACAACCACTTTAATCAAGCATTTGTGATTCATTGCAGCCAACTACAATCACTAAATCAGGCATTTAAGAATCATCGTAGCCAATCACAACCACTGTAATCAAGCATTTGTGATTCATCGTAGCCAATGACAACCACTAAATCAGGCATTTATGATTCATTGTAGCCAATCACAACTACTGTAATTCATTGTAATATTTCATCAGTCAGCATTGCATTAATATGTTCATTCTTTCATTCAAAAATCACACTTGCAATCTAACTCTAAATTGTGAGGCACAAAATGCATACTGTATATAAATCATGATATAATGGAGATAAACTTTAAACTGTCTTGCAGTAATGCTAATATATAAAGAAGAATGTGCAAGTGTGAAAAAATGGGTCCCCCAACTGGGATTTGAACCTAGGACCTGCTGTCTATGCAGATGCCTTAACCAACTGCGCCATTGAGCCTTTTTTGAGAATTCAAATCTGATTAAATTCATACACATAGTTAGACAGCACTAGCTCTTGATGCATGGCAAATAACAGATCAATATGACACACCTTATTTTTTATAAGTATCTGATGACAAGGCAGGATCTTCAAAGGGATATCTTTATATGTGGCAAAGACAAGCCAAACCAGTCACTCGTCGCAAAAATCGATATTGTGTTATTAATACAGTGTTAGAGAGTAAAATAATAGCTCTAAAATGGTAAAAAATAATTCAAATCGGACATTTCCTTATAAAGTTACAAGCATTCTCATGCAGAAACTATCTTTAAATCTTTAAAAAGTGTTGTTTTAACATTGAAAATGGGGAAAATAACAGCATAGGATGGTGTGCAGATATATAAAGGTTAGTTTAGAGCAATAAAATAGATTTTTTTTAATTTGACATTTTAGCATGATTTGGCCTTTTTTTCTGAAAGACGATTTGCGAAGAGTGACTGGTTTGGCTTGTCTTTACCACATATTATACACTTTTTACATTATATATTAGATACTATGTCAAGGTAAGAAAAAATATGGCATGTCTAGTTGGCCAGAAATGGCACTCTAAAACTTAAATTTGAATACAATTTTATTTTTTTCTCCATTTTTATAAATTTAAGAAATTTAGGGGGTGGTGGTGGACTAGCTGGCTGTTAAAAAAAGTTGTATTTAACAAAAAAAAAATGTTTTAATTGTTAGTTAAAAGCTGCTAAAGTATTTTGAAACTAATGGTACTATATAAAGTTTTATTTAAATAATGAATTGTTTGTTTACTCCTCAGATTTAATTTGTGGTGTAACAAAAAGTTTTAAATGTTAGTTTAATTGTAATTAATTTTTTTTTTTAATTTAAAAATATAAATAATTTTTTATTTAATTAAGTTTCAATTCTGTAATTGGCAAAAGTATTTGGTTGTCAAACAAACCAATACAGTAAATAAATATAAGAATATTTACGTATTTGCAAGTCGTCATTGTATTCATTTCTGTCATTTTCATAACATTCAAATTAACTTGCGCATAGAAATTATTAAATTAAAAATGTGTGTACCCTAATTTTTATACTGGATAATAATATAAAATAAAAAAACTACTTCTATAAATTTTCAACTGTAAAATTATGGGTATACATTTTTAAATACACTAATTTCTAAATTCAAGTTGATAATTTTTATTAACTCCAAAATGAACTACTTAAAATATGATCTTAAGATTTTTTATGATTTTCAGTTTTTGTTTTTTGTTTTTTTTTAAACTGAGGTAACATTTGACATATATACTATATCTGGTATGTTTGAACACTCGCACAACACATGGAAAGCATTCGTAATACCAATTAACGATACGTCACAGTGGGATCTTGAAAGTGTTATTCCTCCCCTCGGTTGACTCCGCACGTTAAGAGCCCTCTTGGCAACATGGATAATTATGTGTTGACCTGTCTCTTATACACATCTAGATGTGTATAAGAGACAGCCTCAGCACCTTGCCTTCTCTTGTGTAAAATTCGATTTCCTGAAATTCTGTGCAAATCTCTTATGGATTCAGTACCAAGATCCTCTCCTATATTAAAGAATATCAGAATAAAAAACCAAACACATCAGTTAAATACCGGTAAATGAAATGGCACTGAATACATTCAAAATCATCAAGCTTGCTATTCATAAGGTTCATCAGTCATAAAATTAACTTACTACCCCATACCACACAGAGGGTCGCAAGACAAAATGAAGAAAATGGTTGGCTGTTCATGAAATAGGGGGAGGGGGGCAGGCACAAACTTTATAAAAGTTAAGTGGTGAACACCAGTTTGAAGAATTTAGTGGCAAAATGGGGAGGGTATGTCCCCCATGCCCCATCACTGGCTAGTTCTAATATAGAAAAAGGTTCATTAATACTTTTATAACAGGACCAGCATTCATAAGGTTCACTAGTCATAATCAATAAAATAAAGCGTTTGTTAGTTAAAAAACAAAATTTTAAAATAGTTTTGTCATTGCTTTGGGAAAAGCTAATAATAAATTATTTTATCATTATTCTTGATTTTGTTACTGATTATTAATATTTTTCTTACCTGAGAGAACATGATATTTTCGCATAGGCTTTAAAGGTCTCTGCATGCCTTCTCCCCGTTGTAAGCCGAGCCTAGAGTGCGTATCAGCATAAGAACTCCAAAAATTTAATTTATTTCCTTTACGAGTCAACACTGCTTGCATATCACTTCCAACCAGACTGTGACTTCTATTAATTAGTGCAGGATACCTTAAAGATGATGGCTGTAACCATAAAATAAAGTCTATAAACTACTGTCTTGAATTGCAAAGTATTACAGTATAAGCCTGTTTTCCATCAAGTGAACTTAAAAGCATTTGTTCGCTTCCTATGATTGGTTGCACCTTTATTCGCTTCGCAAAAAGTAGAAACAGTTTTATCAAATATTATTATATTATTGACTTTCAATATCATATATATTATGAATGCATTATTTTATTCCTGTATGTTTTTTGTCTATTTTTGGAAAATTTACCTATTGTTTTGATACGCTCGCTACAAGTGTCAAATATGTATTCTTTTTATTACCTCACTTGGCGTTCCTTTATGAGCACCCCTTTTAATCAAATCAATTTCTTGCCTTCAAGTTTGTTGATCTATTGGCTTTTTAAAATTTTTAATTTTAACAACTTAATTTTATTGTTGGATTGTTTGATTTGGAAGAAATTAATGTTTATTTGAATTGACTTGCTGAAAAATAATTATAGTTAAAGTTTATGGCACTATTGTTCCCCCACTTCCACAAACAGTTCTTTAAATATCATATACAGTAATCAGTAAAGATAACCAGCCAAAGATTAACAATGGATTTCCATGGCTCAGCACACACCCAGTGGGTGTTAACAGTTTAGCTGACTGGCTAAGCTGCCCTCTTGTGAAATTCTCTCGTATTACACCATAGAGCTATTAAATAATATTCTTATTATATCTCTATGTATTACACTTACATGTTCAACAAGTTTGTCCGAAAAAGATTTCTTGTAGAACGTACCAAAGTACCTTTTGTCGCTCATATTGATATCAAAATGAGAAGCGTGAAGTGTTGGACATCGACCTGACCTCATCCCTGCTGGTAGAGTTTTTGAACCTGCAAAAGCCTGCAATAAGAATGTTTGTGTTATTTACTATGTATGAGGTTGATTAAGAAGTTCATTTTAAACTAAGCCTACGCCGCACCTGAGCCTAAAAAAAAATTATAATAATGAATAAAAAAATGTGAGGTAAAAAATAATAGACGATGGTCTTTTGCCGGAGTTTCTATTGAAAAAAAAAAATTTATGCAGAAAATATTTGAAACAACGCAATAAACATTCATGATTAAAACCATTTACAGTAATTAAGGCCTACAGTACTTTATACAATAATTATTAATATTAATATTAATTTATTTATTAGGCCTATAATAAATATAAATTTAATTTTTTTCATAAATACAATTCTTCCATCATGATCCAGCCAGGCCTAAAATTAAAAAGACAGTGTATGGTCAGCTATGACTCGTATATTCTAAACATGAATTACTGTATTTACCGATTTTGAGGACGTTTTGTAGAATGTGCTTGCATCCGGTGATTCTAAATTAAAATTGATGGTTGTGCGATGCATCCATCTGTTTGAAGTTGGTTCCCGCATAAACATCGACGCAGACTTCCTCGTTTGGGCTCTACGTTCTTCATAGGGAGTTATCACCGTAATGTTTTCTGATCTGTTTGACAAGATTGTACCAGTAGAATGTCCCTGTCTGGACACATTCTGAACATTAGCCATCGGCTAGCAGAGTCAGACCCTGACTGCTACTTGCACTAAGTCACAAATCTGATTGTACCAAAGTGGAAAGAACACCAAAACAAAGAAAACCTAAATTACGCTACAGCCACAACTCACTTTAATACCCAACCCTTGTTTGGCAAGCAATTAATGAAAGCGTGGTTAACAACAACACACACTACCAAAACAACATCTGTTCAAAATTTGTTATATAAAAAAGAATTATTTGTTAAAATAACTTCTAATTAAAAGAAAAATTAAATTTAAAAACGATTTTTACACAGCAAATATTTTTATTAATAATAAGTTAACATACATTTTCATTTTAACGGTAAAATCTTTTATCTCTGAAAAACTTTAATATTATTTTGTCTGCTTATTCTTTACGTTTTGTAGCACGAGCGCCCCCTTGGCAACGATCACAAATGTAAAATTAATAGTAAAATATGTCCGTAGTCAAAAAGGTCCCAATAGGTACTTCATTTTAACTATCATGGAGGAAGAACATAAAGAGGAGGTAAGTTATGTCACTAAACAATACCTAGATCTTAGTTCTGTGTTTTGTGAAATACTTGTAAAATGAGTAAAACTGAAACAAGCTTTGTTATTTGTGTAGCTAGCCTCTAGCCTAGCCTACTAGGCCTGGCACTACTACTAGCTAGCTAGCCTAGGCTAGCTAGGGCCAGGCGGCTAGGCCTAGCCTAGTTAATTAACTTAATTAGAAACCATAATTATGGAAAAATAAATGGCTTATAATTTATATGAAAGTCAAATCATCAAAGAACATGTTAGTGTTGAATAATTGTAAGTTTTAAATATCAATTACAATCAATCATACAGACAGACAGCATTTATACATATTTAACTGGCATTAAATAAATTATTTAAATATATTATATGTAGGGTCCTTGGCCTATATATCGTTAGGGCCTATCCTAGGTAGACCAGGCCCAACTAGGCTATCGGCCCAACTAGGCTATCGGCCCAACTAGGCTATCGGCCCAACTAGGCTATCCTGGAGCTGTAAGGTCACAGAAATAGCCTAGAGACATTTAGTTTTTAAAAAAAATTTATAAATTATGTGTTGACTTGCCTAAATATTTAAACTGAATTTGTTTTAAACTCATTGCAGCTTTACAATAATTGATCTACTATAATGCTTTCTATTTTAGATGCCTGTAGTTGAGGAACCACAAGTTACTACAGAAGAAACTCCCACCAGTCAACAAGAGGCCACCAGTCAACAAGAGGCCCCTACAGAACTGGAAAATGGCAAAGACTCTCCAACAGCTGAGGTTGAAATGGCATCAGATGAGAAAAGTGTACAAGACTCTGAAAAAGGTTAGTTTTGTTTGACATGGTAAACATCGGTAACTACATTCCTCATAAAATTTATGTAAATTATTGATCATGGGCTGTGTTTTCATTTAGGTCTAGAGTTACTTCTTTAGTTGTTTGATATTATTTTATATGGTTACAACAAGGATAGTTTAAGAACTCATCTAGGAACCATCGTAATCTTATACATAACAATATCATGTCACTAAAATTTGGATGATAGAGTGATGCACTTGAAACCTCACACAAGTCTAGTTGAGAGCATCTACGTCACGAACGCGGACCAGATGTGTAATTTCAGAAGTGGGTTATTATGTAACTGATCAGTTATAAAATTATTTAAAATTGTTAAACTTTTCAAAAATGTTTGTCTCAAATTACTCATTTGCAGTTGTATAAACTATTATATGTAGGAGCGAGTTTGGCATGAGTGCATGGGTGTAGACTGGAGGGTGCATACCCCCCCCCCCCTCCCCCCCCCCCCCCCCATGGCAGCAAAAAAGTTTCAACTAAGGTGGTTAAAACACTAAAAATGACCCATTAAGTTATTATTGGAATAGGATTTTAGTTCCGCATATTTTTTTTTGCATCCAGTTACACATTTACAATTGAATTGTGTGAAGCATTTTTGTAAAATATAAAGTTTGGCAAACACTTTCTTTTAAATCCCTGTCTGAAAACAAGGAGGTGAAAAAGTTGCAGATGTAAACACTGACGCAGTAGAAGATGCCGATAATAAAGAATCCGAAGACCAAGAAGTCGAATCTAATGAAGCAAAGATTGAGGATGCACCAGCACAAGTAGCTGAAAATGGGGAAGATAAAGATGGAGGTAATGGTGAAGAAAATGATGGTACTACTGAAAGAAAAGAGGAAACTGAAGGTGGAGACCAAACCAGCCCAGGAGAAGGTTGTAGGCCCTATTCTCTGTTTCTTAAAATTACCTGAATATTAGAATGAACGATTTTTTTTTTTTATAAAACCCTGTGCAGACTGTTAAATTTTATTTGTCAAAAACATGTGACATGGCTAAATATGGTCATGATGACATCACATGACCATATGCACATCATGACTATATATGGGCATACAGTAGGGTTTTTTTATCAAATAAAATTTAAGTCTCGACAGGGCTTTATGTTATGATTTTATAAGGATTTTGTCAGAGCTCACCTGATATTAAAATTTATAATTGTGTTAAATCTAATTTACACAGAGGAAAATGAAGAGGATCAGGTGACAAAGACTGGGTCACAGCCTGATCCACAACAGCAGACAGCTGAGGAAGAAGAACCCAAGTCCCCCTTACCAGAAAGCAGTACTTTTGGTGAGGGTGAAAGGCCTGAGACACCAGTTGTTGCTGTTACTGATCCCCTGTCTAGAGAAGGTAGCCCTGTTCAAGAACCACCTCAAGCAATTCCACCAGGAACACCTGAAAGAATAAGTAAGTTTAGTAAGTCGCAGACAGCTGCTTTAATAAACCGAGGCTTCCCATCTCATGGTGGTATTATAGGCCATCCCAAAACCAGTGTACTGTCGCTGATTCGAAAACTGAGTACAGAAATTAGCATACGAACATGGCAGTATTGTAGACATTAGTACTGAGATGCTGTAATACTTTTACTCAAACCTTTGGCAATAGTAAGTCGATTCCAGTAACTGACACATCATATTTAAGCTTTCAGTCTAGCCCAGCCTAGCCTAGCCTAGGCCTAGCCTACCCCGCCCATGGTCTGGCCGAGGCTAAGTGGATAATATAAGAATTTTTTTTTTGGTCACTGATGCTTGTGGTATTAGGATGGCAAGCCTCAATGTGATTACATAATGATTTAGCCCAAACACTCAACATTTTTTATTTATTTTATTTATTTATTTTTTTCTTCAATAACAGGATCTCCCGTCATAGAAGAAGATAGATATGAAGAGGAGGAAGTAGAGGAAGAGGATCAGTTGGAGCCAAGAGAAAAAATTGTAGAACGCTATCAAGTAAGATTTTGAACTCCTGTATTTTAAATAGGAAGCCCTGGAGAACAGAGCATTGAAAATGGTCCTACTTTTTTGCCGTTTTCATTTTGAGTTTTCCACATGTAGGAAATTACATTGATGACATTACATTACGCTTTGGGGTGTTTATTGTTGAGAATGGTTTTCAGGGGACGTTTATTCGAGGGAGGCATTTATTTTTTTGGATTTAAAGTGTATAAATATTTTTTTAATTTAATTTCACTGTAAATGTGGAACTGCAACAACAAAAATTACCGTGTCAAAATGCCTATTGTGTGATCATACTTATTGATCCCTTTACCAGGTTAGATAAAATATTAATAGAATGTGTTGAGAATGATGTTGCTTCCATTAGTTTTGTTTACAGTCATTTGTGGGGGTGGGAGGGAGCGTGTTCATTCAAGGAAAAATAAACACCCAGGTTGAGGGAGGCATTTTTTCCAAGTGTGGCATTTATTGGAGGTGTTTATTCAAAGCAGGGTGTTATTTGAATATATGGTAGTTATTCCCTTTTGTTTATGTAAAGCACTTTAGCTTGGTTCCTATACATTCGTTACAGGCTATCGTTGACAGCTTTTGGTGATGCTGATTGATTAGTTGAATCAGGAAGCTTTCTCATTTGCGCCGGAGACTGCTACGCAATACAACGATTGCAATGAAAAATTGTAGCGATTTTAAGCAAATTAGGCTAGAGAGGCAACTTTATTGTATTATAAGATAGCATTATACCAAAGATACTAGAAATACAAGATAGAGCACTCGCATTGCAAAAATGAGGCAGAAATTGGTCTGTGGAGAACTCTATCTTGCGTTTCTAGTATCTTTGATTATACATATTCCAATTATTGAAATTCATGCCATCCTGTTGGGATTTGAATCAACACGATGGCGTGCATTTCAATACTTGGAGTATGTATTATACTATCTTATCTGTGATTAATCAGTGGACCTTTTGGTTATTGTAGTATGTGCTATAAGACTTACATATTATTACTGTATTGTTATTAAATCCTTGTTTATTTAAGGCAGCCATTGCAGAGCGAGAACAACTGTTGACAACCAATATGCAGTTTCAACACAAACTAGCCGAGTACTTCAGAAAGAAGAAAACTGATGACCAACGTCAAGAGATGGATAAGAATGTAACAGACCAGGAGCAACGCTACCTCAAATACATGTGTAAGTATTTAATTTACGTGTCTTTAGATCACTTATATTCATCTATTCTACACATGTACCAGCTTGAAAACTAGGCTCACCAGGCCCGTAGCCAGCATGCTTCAAGGGGGGGTTCTGGGCGTGGGGTCCAGGGGCCCGCCAAAGGGACCCGGGTGGGGTCAAGGGGGACAAAGCCCCTGTTGGGGCCGGGGGCGAAGCCCCCAAAGCCAGAGCATTTATACGATTTTAAAAGCATGTACATGTCATTTAAATGCATGTTCATGTATATTTAAATACTAAGACTACTTTTTCCAATACAGGATTTAGAACGTAAATGTTTATTGTGAAACAAACTTTTTTTTTTATTAAAAAGCAATGCTTAACATTTTAATGCTACTATGTAATGTTATCTCTAAAAATATAACTGGGATAAAATTAGCAATACTCACTAGGTGACTGTACTAAACACAGACCTTGCACATTATGAGATCGCTAAATACCAATATTAAAATATGGAGGTATGTAAAAGGTCTTTGCTTAAAAGAGAAATATTGCAAATAATATTTTATTTATTGCAGAAATGAATAAAAACAATAGGAACTGACAGCCCTAAATTTTACTTTATTACCAAAATAACTTAAATGTTAAGTTCCAATATATATATATAATTAGGGCAAGGAAAAATGTTATTATATTTACAAGTTACAGAACCATTTATGTAAATATACTTGCACAGTAATATTGAAAAAAACAGACATAATTATAATGCTACAAATGTACACGTTTAAGAACCAGTTTATGTAAAAAAATTAGCACAGTGAAAATAAACAATAATTTAAGAGCTGTCTTGGTTTAAATGAGATATATTGAGAAAAAAATAATAAATATATTATTATGAATAATGTCAGTTAATTCTGACGAAACGTGAAAAGATTACCAAGTATATTTCCTTGCTAGCCTAGGCTCGATTACAAAATAAATAATAAAATCGTTCGCAAATAATAGACCTCATAGGCTACGACCCTACCCTACCTAGCAACGCTAGACCTAGGGCCTAGGCCTAAAAAGTACACCGGTCCCGCCGCCAGGCAGTATCATGAGCATGTGGTGAAAACAAGGGTGAATTTTCTAACTTCTTAAATTTCGTGATTTCTTCGTTGCTGGCCTTGAAGCAAAAAAATCAGTT
>NW_022744507.1:136682-148221 GCF_011630105.1 Anneissia japonica | reverse complement strand
TCTCGGCGCTTCATCCTCCTAGGCTATTTTTGGCGTGTCGCATGTCCTCGATCCCAGAGAAATGAAAAATGTCGAGCGCCCAAACTTTTGTGATGACGTCGTGCCAAAGTAAATAAACTCGGGAGCACGCGACTGGTCAAATAGCCTAGGCAACAAACCTCTCATTAATATTCATTTTGAAGTCTTGCTGGTTACGTCATTCAGCTGGCTGCAGCTTTGTTTTGATTTCTACGATCGGACTACGATCGATAGCGACAAATAAACAGTGCCAAAAATGCTCCCATTTTGTAATAAATTGCACTATTTTGGCTAAGGGGGTTCGCTGGCAAAAGGGGGGTTCGCTGAAAAAGGGGGGTTCGCCCAAACCCCTAAAACCCCCCTGGCTACGGGCCTGCTCACACTGTTGCTAAGGTCCTTGGCCGACTCAGTCCCCTTGAGTGCGCAATACAACAGGGCTGTCTGCCGTCGAGAATCAGCAGACAGCGTCACATGATTAGGTGCTCACAGACTGAGGGTAGGTTCGTCGGTCACTGGGTGTACAACCACATTATGACACAGCAACCGACCTAGGACCAATAGCCGCACTACAATGGCCGAGACTTAAATTTTATGTTCAGAATAGAACTAAATGGTATTCATAAGTTATAGTTCATAGTTCCTTTTTATTTTGTTATTTCTAAAATTCAATGAAATGAAAGTTAGACTTGTTACAGTGGTATGAAATGTACTAGACACTATACCAAATTATTGTATTTCTGGAATAGAAAAGAAAAATCATTGTCCTAGATGTGAAACTACATAGAAAATTATGGTTCTAAAGTTAATAATTCTTTAAGGGGACCAGTTACAGGTGCATAAGTCTCCAGCTGTCTCTTATACACATCTAGATGTGTATAAGAGACAGTATATATACTGTATATAAATTAGTTGGATAGTAAAAACATCTGTGAATCACCAAAAACATTTATATGTAGTTTGACTGGAATTAGATGACAAGTTATTCATTGTTAAACATTACACAATAATAATAATAATGGAATATCTACATTTTTTAGGGTATTTCCATATTTTATGACATATGTTTCAGGCTTACCAATTAACATGTTGATCTTTGAATTCTTACAGCCAACCTTGAAGAGTTGAGGGAACAGGAGGAAGAAGGAAGAAGGAGTGTACAGAATCAGTTAGAAGATTTAAGAATTAGGAAAGACGAGAAATTGCACCTTGTAGACGGTGAGACACACGAATTTGCAGAGTTCAAGAAACAGACAGCACTCATTGCCATCAACAGCAGAACAGGGAAGCCAATATTACCCAAAGTAAGACTTTCTTTAATCAGTTCCACAGGGTGAAGGCACCAAGGGAGAGGAGGGAAACCCAGCTGACCAGTAGATCAGTATGACAGCATCCTGCTCCTCTACATAATGTTACAAAAGCTAGCCTGAAGCTTGACCATTCAGAAAATAGCTTCTTTCCAAGATTTGAATTTGGGTCTAATCGGTGGGTTAAAGGACAAAGTTTGTATGTATTTCAACTCTTTGCCTATCAGTTGGTGCTGCACTGCGGTTGCCGCAGGTTGCCAGTAATCCAGTCAAAATTTCATATTTCTATTTGAAAAAACAAAAATAAAATATTTATTTTATAATGATCCTTAGTGATCTAGTTTACTTCTAATAAAAATTAAATTAAATCAAAATAATAATGCATCAATTAAAACTTTGACCAAAGTTCTACTAATCTGTGAGGCCTAGTTGGTAACTGTTCATTCTTAATACTTTCTTGTCATGATACCTACTTTGCTGTGATTGGATAGTTTCCTCATTTAAATAAATGCATATTAATTAGGATTTCTAGTAATTTGTATTGTATATATTTTGTCTCTTTTTGTTATGTATTATTCCAAATGATGCTTAAATAAAAGCGAAACATAGAATAAAATGATCTTGTCAATTTTGGAGTGACATTCATACTGTTCCTAGTTGGTATAATCTGTATTTATTTTTAATTTTTACAATTTTAAAGGATGTTGAACAATATTTATTAAATGAAGTGAAGAAAGAAGATGAAGTTAAACAAGTACGACTTGAGAATATCAAGTTAAAGAATCGATTGAAGAAGAGGGAACAGCAACTCAAGGCCAAAGAAGAGCTTGCTGAAGGCCTGCATCTCATTGATTTTGAACAGCTTAAGATTGAAAATCAGACATACAATGAAAAGATCGAGGAGAGAAACGAGGTAAATATTAGAAACATGAGGGATCCCAAGTTTCTCGCAGGTCACAAGAGTCTTCCAGAAATAGGGATGACCTCCCGCACTCCTACAACCGGACCATTGCTTTTTATCTTAAAAAGGCACAAGGCTTTTTTAAGAATTCTGGCATTTGTAAAACTTTGTGTGTTGAATTGTAGAAAGGCTTGCTTCTAATGATATCAGATTTCAGTAGTTCAGTGGGATTCTTTCTCTTTAATTTGTCAGTGGTACATTTACATGTAGGTCTATTATGAATCAGTTGCTGCCACAGTTCATCACTTGTTCAGTATACCACCATGATAACTTTATGTAATCCCTCCCCCTTGTGGCTCGACTCAACCGACATCAACTGTGACCGTGAGCTCTCCTATCGCCAGTTGCTCATGTTCCATTTTGCTGTGATCCAAAGGAATTTATGAGTGATTGAATGGTCATGTAACAGCAAAGCAACTCTATACTTTTAACTGCACATGTGCTGTGCTCTCTAAATTGTATCAAATTATGGTAGCATTGTGAAAGATAAAGGTAGGAAAACAACCCATGACTAGTAGCGTCATTGTGCTGAATTACATATGTACGTGGTCCATGACTACCTAGCAGCCATAAAGAGGCACGTCTACATGTTCACATCATTCATTGATGTGATGGCATCATGACCATATTTACAAAGGGCTTAACAAAGTGATCCTAATTGACCATAAATTATGCTGCTGGATTGTGCACATTTGAGGTTACCACCAGTTTTACTACAATACATGTGCTATGCTTCTCTCTGTATAGGAACTGCTGAAGCTGAGGAAAAAGATCACAAGTACAGTGCAAGTTTTAACTCATGTTAAGGAAAAACTACAGTTTGTCCAAGCAGAAAACCAAGTGCAGAAAGCCAAGCTGAAAGATGTTGAAGAATTAGTTGCTAGGGTAAGTCAATGTACCATCAGTATATTGAAATGGTATAACCTATTAAATTTTGTCAAATGTTATAGTATTTTTGCTGCAGTAACTGGTTGTCCTTTCTAAAGTGAGATGAAATTGGCCTGGTGCTAAGGTAGCTGCTAGAGAGAATTGCACATTGTAATCACTAGATGTTGCCCTAACACCTCGGCTGCCTGTGAATGGAAAGTTGTCTGTGCAAACATGAGCCAGTAAACTGTGAACGATAATTCTTTACTGCTCATATACTTTATTTGTGTGGGAAATTTTAAACCTATATTGTGTGTGCCAATAAATCCATCATGAGGCAGGTGGTGATTGTGGCTGATGGAATCATCATCGCTAAGGAATATGGCAATATTAACCACACACGAGTTCGACAATGGGGAGAGGACAGTAAGCCAGTTTGTAGTTCAAGATGTACATGCCCATATTCTAGATCAATCGACATAAACCTATGTTGTGTGTATGTTGTTATGTTGATTGTCCTTCAACAGGCATGTGCAGTTAACACTACAAATTGGGTTAATTAATTTTGTGGTTTTAGAGTGCCATTTTATAAAATTTGCTCACCTCAGCCCCAACCATGATTGGACTGAGTACGATCACTTAATACCTAAGGTGTTAGCGTACTTGGGTCAAATTCAGTGAGGTTAAAAATAAGTGCTATCCTGCAATGTACAAATAACAATGACTAGACACTGGGATTTGACTCACCCTGGCAATGTTCTCAAAATACAGCATAATAACATCTTTGGAATTTCAAACAGATAGGATGTAGATTTATGGGTTACTCTTCACAATTGTTTATAAGTAATCTAGGGACTAATGGAAAAATCATTGTCCTAGATGTGAAACTACATAGAAAATTATGGTTCTAAAGTTAATAATTCTTTAAGGGGACCAGTTACAGGTGCATAAGTCTCCAGTGGTCTTATCTTCAATATGAAGACAAAACCTTTTGTAGTAGACTGTGAAGTCAATATGCTTTAAAATCCGCCTTCATGTATCATTTTTTCCATGAGATTTACGATGTTCATTCTCGAGGTGTGACATGTGCCTCATACATTTAAATATTTTTATTAAGATCAAATTTATAAAATGAACTTTTCAGAAAAGGGATATCTTATCCCGTACCAAGAAAGCAAGGGACTGTTTACGGATTGACAACCAACGTCAAATGCAGAAGTGTGGACTTCTCGGTAACAAGCCACTACTACTTGACTTTGAGGAGAGGAAGGATGAAGGGGATGATTTGAGGGCGCGCCTTGAGTATTTAAAACGGAGACATGCGGAGTTGACGTTGGACAGCAATGGCCTAAAAAAGAAAATTGAAGAAGCAAGATCTGTGAGGAATTAGTGTAACCGAAGCAATGTTTTAATGTTTGCCAGTGTTTGTCGTACAGTATAAATTAAAAAAATTTCCTGTAAATACATAGTGTATAGCTTTATTGTAGGCACATAATAAATTTGATATTTAACAAAGCGTAAATTGGGTTCCGAAATTCTTATTTGCTTTGTCTACCAATCCAAAAGTTATTAGCCTCCCCAAATAGGCTATTGTCTTTACCTGTGTTCTTATTCCAGTTGTTGGTAGTAAATTTTTTGTTACCTTGATAACTAATCGTAGACTTGCCACTGGGCGCTCTCTATGCTCCAATGAATTTCCGTAAATCAACCATCCATTATATAATTAACTTGTTCAACTCAAATGTAATTAATGATACAAAATTTCAAACTAAGTGAGGTTCCAACTTGATGTTGGGTTTTTACTGATCGTTTTAATTATTAATCTTTTTTGCATTCCTGTTTCCCTTTGTATTGTTTTAACCATGTAAATTTTGATGCAATTCAAAATCAAAATGTTTTAATAATAAACCAGAATAAATAATAAATAAATAAAAACTAAAGTTTGGCAAGTCGGATTAATTTCAAACTTGGCAGAATGCAAAATGGTAATAATATGCTAAATAATTTGCATAATTAATATTTCTGTTTCTACTGGTTTAATAGTTATGCTTGAATTCAAAATAACTACACAAGAGAAAATTATTTTTTTTTAATAAATTATTTATTATTTGAATTGACCACTAATTTATTTACACAAGAACTTTACTACAGTACTGTACTTGCAAGCATTTTATAGGATTGACAATAATCCACACTGCGATGTACACTACTTCCATTTGATGTTGAAAATGCATGCTAGGGATTATAGAGGCTAACTTCAGGGCTGGAAAAAGTGCCCAACCACACAACCCGCATTCGGAGGCATCACGAATGTCCTGGATGCATTTTTATGGGAAAAAATTAAAAGAAATAAACTGTAGTGTGCTGGAGGCATTTTATTGAGACAATTGTCATGGTTGGAGGCAAACATTTTTTTCCCAGGCCTGACTAGTGTCCTAGGCCATGTTATTCTCAACCGTCAGGAGTGGAGTTGAAAACACAGTGGTTAAGATTCTTGTTTTGAAACTGTAGGGTACTAGGTTCAATTCCTGTTGCAGTAATAAGAGTTTTAAATACCCTCTCCCCCCCCCCCTGTCACACCCCCCCCCCCCCCCCCCCCAAAAAAAAAAAAAAAAAAAAAAAAAAACTCCACACCCTAAGCCTCATAATTAGAGTTGGTTATGTAAAGCATCTTATTTGTACGTTTGTCTTGCGATGGGATACACCACTTACTGATTCAGTTTGGTATTTGCATATCTTTGGCGCTGGGCCTACAAAACAATACACTGCATTACATTATCAATTTAATATATTACAAATAAAAGAGTACAGTATACACAATTTACACTGAATAATGTAAGAAATTGATTTGACACCCAGGCTGGGGGTGTGAAAGATGAGAATGTGGAACAAAGTTTCAGAATACGGAACTAAATCCCTATTCTAATGAAAACTTAATGGTCATTTTTAGTATTTTAACCCACATAATGGAACTAATTTGCCGCAAACCCAATCGACGCCCATGAAATATTTTAAATCTCAGTAGACAGGAGCTTGTGATCATCATTTGTGGCAAAGACAAACGAAACCAGTCACTTGTCGCAGTGTCAGAATTTCTTTAATCTGTTTTATTGCACTAAACTAACCGTTATATAACTAACATCACGCTATGTTGCTATTTTGCCTATTGTCAATGTTAAAACAACAATGATTTGGTGATGGTTTCTGCCTGAGAAATTCCTAGAATCATAAACTCAAATTTCTCAAATATTGTTTGTTAAACAGTTGTATGTTTAAACACTTATAAGTAAAGGAAATGTTGGTTTAAATGACTCTTTTACCATTTTATAACTCTCATTTTACTGTTTAACCCTGTATTAATAACTAAAAATTGATTTTTGCAACTAGTGACTGGTTTGGCTTGTCTTTGCCACATTTCATGTTTTTTCAGATCTTGATTTTTCTTTTTTTCTATAAATTCTTTGCTAAAAGTTCCAGCTGTTCTCTGGTCTTTGCAGCTTGATGTTCAAATTCCTTCATAGCCGTCTCTGCAACTTTCATCTGAAAGAAAACATTTTTGTCACCAATTTGAATACAAATGTACAGTACAATCAATTTGAAAGTCATGCTATAAAATCATACTATGTATATAAGGCTTGCCCTCCCAGAACCAGCATCAATGACCAAAAAATGAAAATGACTTTTTAATATATTCATATTCTCCAAATTGTAAGCTTTAAAACTACAGTATAGGTCATTTACTGGAAACGAATAATTATTACCAAATTTATGACTAATAATAATAAATTAAGAACATATTTTGGGAGATTTATTTTAACACGTTCGCAAGTTCATGTCTGACAAAGTGACAGTGTTCACTCGGGGACGCCAATGACGTTTTTAACGTCTAAACACATGTAAATGCGCAAGCAGTGTTCGCCAGAATGAGTGAACTCTCGCCCAGGGAAGAACCTGGAAGTAATGATACAAGTATTTTATGTTTGTTCATGTTTCATTAAAGTTAATTGGGAATGATTTGCTGCCTTATGGTGGTGCAAAGGAAAATATCAAGTAAACTTTATACATTACCAACTTATTTTTCTGTCGTATACATTCCAACTTTAAAAATTCTTCCATGGTCTTATCCTCAATGTCCTTTTTCAAGTTGATAAGGGCACAGTTGGGTGAATGCCTCTTGTGTTCGGACCTGTATATTATTACAGACAATGTTTCAAAAATATTTTTCAAATGCCTGATAGCTGTTATAGTTTTAGAAGAATACCATATTCCAGACTAACAACCATGTAGCCAGAATTTTTTACGCAAAGTATGGACTCAAAATATGAAATGATTTTATCATTACAAACCCACAGCTCCTACATGTATATTCTCTCGCATTAAGACAAGGTTTAAAATAGCAAATTACAACCAAAAAACAGGGGGTTGTCTTATATACACAAAACATACAAATATTTAATTTTTAAATCATGTCATCTTGCGTGTGGATCGTCTGCAACACGCAAACTTGTAGATTATAGTCCTCAAGACTTCTTTGCGACAATATCATACTTGTGAGTGTGCAACCAAGAACCAAAATAGCCTTGGAGGCTAGAGTACAAAATGAACTTTGAAGGGTGCAATGCCATAGCCAGCTACTGGGACAGTCCCACACATTTTTCTATTGGGTCTACAAAGAATGGGTCCACATTTTAAAAAATGGGTCTAAATTATGCTGTTTTATGCAAAAAAATGAGTCCAAATTTCTCATACAGTATTTTGCATAAAAAGGGTCAACTGAAAAATTTTTCATATTTTTGCATAAAAAAGGTAAAATTTTAAGAAAATTGGTCCACATTATTTGAAAGTTTATGAGTAAAGACCTGTTTATATTTGCTACAGTAACGATAAAAAGCAATTGTTCATGAATGTAGAAAATAAAATAATAACCAAATATTTTGCCAAATCAAATCAAATGTCATAATCATAGAAAAACGATAAAATCACAGTAGCAGCAACGATTTTTCCATGATTTTATGATGTCATTTGAATAGATTTGTCAAAATATTTTATCGTATACAAGTTAAATCCTTATCGAATTGTCCTAGGGTAAAAAAACTTCTCGTACTTCTTTTATTTTCTATATGAACAATTGCTTTTTAGCTTATTTTTATTATTGTTATCGTTGGAAGTATAAGCAGGCCTTAAAGTGGGTCCACTCTGATATTGTCTTGCACGGTTTAAAAATTCTGGCCACGGCATTGTAAGTGTGTGCTTACATTGGGTCATCATTAGGCTCCCAGCCATCAAGTTCCTTTTGACACATAAAACATTTGACAGCATCTGGTTCTTGATCTGTTGGACAATGATAGAACCCTGCAGCAGCCATCTGCAACCAATGCACATAAAAACAATAGATATTAATAAAAGTAAACAAACATAAACAGAAAATTATTAATAAAAATAAATTTTATACAGTAAATCAATCAAAACTATTTTCTATTCTAGACTTGTGGATGTCTCAAACATGGTAAAGCGTGGTACATAATCGTCCTGAAAATGGGACTGATCAGATCGGATATCCGCTACTGTTAGTGTTGTTGGCGTTAACTTTAGGTGGGTTAATTAGACGGCTTAAAATTCCTGATTTTCTGGAACCGATCTGGTTCGCGGGTGAAATGGATGGCATTACTTACTAGGCCTACTCTAGGCAGGCTATAACTAGGCCCTAGCCTTATGCTGCGGCGGCCTAGAATTTTTAGGACTAGGCTAGGCCTGACTCTAGTACTAGCCTACCTAGCTAGGGTAAAGGCCTAGGCCCTAGCCTACAGCCAGAGGCTAGGCTAGCCTAGGCCTAGCCCTAGTCTCTAGGTAGAGCAGAACAAACCTTCGCTGGTGTGCAGGAACAATCCTCTGTAAATGGCCAATCAACAAATGATGCAAGTCGTATTGAATATGTATTCATCATGAACTCCTTATACTTTTGATCTTCTGATGTTTTTTCACCCATGTTTAAGGACATTTTTGAATTAATCTCTGAAAACTGTTTTTGAAATCGGCGCCACTTTCCTTCTCGAGAGCTGAGAGGAACGATCAATGAACTAGACTATTTTTTGTTTACGACGCATGCGTGTGATTGTCACAGCATACGTCATTTGTGTTGATGAAAAGTATAACACGCCAGAATGGACATAGATCAAAATATATCTTAAGGTATTAATACCACAATACATTAATTTTCAAACTCAATACCGTATAGGCAAGGCCTATTATCAAAACTCGGTATAAAACAAACATGTTTCGGCAAATTCTTCGTCATCTTCAGTGAAACGATTGCTAACATGCAATCTACTTTATAAAGGGAGTGAACAAACTACTGTGACGCATTGTATTTTAAATAAATGGGAATTGAGAATCTGTTTGAAACAGACATCATGACATTTTTTTTATTTTATTTATTATTTCATTTCATGATGACATTTTTATTTCATTTCATCATGACATTGCATTTTTAAGGAATCGATTTCACTGTAATTGTAAAGAAGAAAGAATGGCATGAATAATTAAAGATGATAACGTAGTGATGAACATCAGAATGACAAAGTTAAATTAACATGTAAAAGTTGCTTGTTGAGAGAGGGCGTGTACCATTTGATATGCAATGCCTACATTTTTGCACAACCATTCTCAATTTTCAACTATAGCACTGTATGTGGTTGCTTAAATTATCTAATATATCCATTGTTACATTACAATTGGCTATTAAAATCTATTATTTATTTTAATTTATTTATTGTTTAACCTGGGTTAACAAATCAGTTGAAAACCAACTGTTATCCTTATGTGCCCAGGATACGATACTCATGTACAAAACACATAATCCTAATCTATTTAGGCCGTATACTTTAATAATAATAATAATAAAAATAATAATAACAATATAATTCATAAAAACAACATTAATGGCAGTAATAATAATAAGAATAATAATAATAATAATTTAATAATAATAATAATAATAATAGTAACATTAATAGGATTAAATATGTCAACAATTAAGATGCTAAGTAAACTGTTTTATCTGTCATCTCATACTATAGGGTAATTCATAAGAACAACATTGATAATAATGATGATGATGATAATAATAACATTAATAAGATTAAATACGCCTACAATTAAGATATTAAAAAAATATATATATATATTAACACTCATCTAATTATTAACCACTTTTTATTTTATAAAATGTTTGTTTATTAGTCAAAAGGAACAAAAAATTTAATAAAATAACGGAAAAAGCAAGATTGATTTAGATTAATCTACTTCCTTGGGCAGAGTTCAACAATTCGGTTCCTGAATTTCAACATCCTTCTGCCTGACTGTTTTTTTTTTTTTTTTTTTTTTTTGTTCTGGATAGGAATCTTCAAATTACCTCTAGTACTTCCCCTAGTATTTTGAGAATGAACTCTGCCCAATGGAGTAAAGACTTTACTTCATTGGGCAGAAAAAGACGTCAGAAAGGAACAGTGGGGAATTCTGCCATCCAAAATTTCTTAACTAAGGTGAGAGTGAGAATATGTGTAGGCCTATTTATTACATATTAATTTGAATCAACATATTTATGCATATATGTAAAAGTTTACAAATTTGTCTACCCCTCCCCCTTAGCGTACTGTTTGTACACTTGTGGAAATGTTGATAATGTTGAACAACCCCTACAGTATGTAGAATGACGTACATATACAGTAATTGCTTTCCGGTATGTCCATTCTGGCGTGTCGTATGCAAGACCAAAATAAGATTTTGGCAATGACGTCATTACTTATCTCGAGTTAATGACGTATTTGTTCAGATCAGATCGTCGAAAAGCTGAGCAGTGTGAGGGTTCTGTGAGTTTGTTTTCTTTATCGTGTTGGTATGTATGTAAATTTATCATAAAAATCTTAATTCTAGAATTAGTAGGGTATATAAGCTTAACTGGTCCATGCCTTTGGCTAAACCTTTAGTTAGTTAGAGAGAGAGAGAGGTATATATACTATTATTATGGTTAGTTTTTAGAGTAAGATCTAGCTAGGCCTAGCCTACTTCTACTACTAGGCCTAGGCCCTGCCCTACTACTAGGGGTCTAGGTAGGCTAGGCTAGCTAGGGGTAGCCGATCATTTCGGTCGCGCTTATTTCGAACAAATATATGGAGCGCCAAAAATGTTGCGAAAACGCAAAATCTAATAATAAATATATATGCCTATATATATTTATTATTATATTTATATATAGGCCTATATTTATTATTAGATTTATATATATATATATATATGGGCCTATATAGGCCTATGTATATATATATATATATATATATATATATATATACATATATATATATTTATATAATATTCTGATATTTTTTTTTTT
>NW_022744507.1:129978-136600 GCF_011630105.1 Anneissia japonica | reverse complement strand
TTTTTCATTCTTAGGAATGTCTAAATTCAGTTAAACTAGCAATTCCGTATTATATTTATAAATCTTTATAACATTATACAAAAATTAGATTTTTCTTAAAAATTGAAATTTTGCCGGGAATGGGGCTTTAATATCTTTCTACTTTAATGGCAAATAAATTATTTACTAAACAAAATGTCAATCATTTGGACTTGGAAATGGATGTTTTCCCTGTAGGAGGGGCTTCTTATAAATAATCGGCCAGAGAGCGTGGGATTTTCATCTACTGTAGGCCTCTTGGTTTTTTTAAGGTTATAGAAAACGTTACAGTCAAAGAGTAGAATAGTACTAGGTGGAGGGGACCCCTAACCTGTCCGGTGCCCATTTAGACTGAAACTGGGCCCAGAAAATTAAGGATCGGTAGTAGTACTAGGTAGTAGGATGAGGGCCCATTTTCAGTGGGGCCCGGGCCATGCACCCTCCGAAGGCTCACAGGCGTTAACGCCACTGGCCCACAATTTATAAAAAAAATTGTACAGTATTTCAATACTGTTAGTAGGCCTACTAGGTGAGTCTGTGGCAAATCCATTTCCACAGACTAAGAATAGACACAGACAATAAAAGTGATATCCTTTCTTCCTGCGTTGTATGTTATTTATAGACCAAGAGTGTGACGTTTGTGCGCAATTTCACCCATTCAATATTAACCAAGTCAGTACTTCACACACTTTAGGCCTATAGGCCTACAAAGATTTAAAGGACATACTCAGTCTTACAGACTGGTGTCTACTTGATCCATGTCAATTCTATACTAGGGGCCTACAGTACAGTATTGCATGAAAATATTTAACCATTTTAAGAAAAATTGCAAAAACAGCTTCCTTTGTTTGAAATTTGCTTCAGCAAGTGTGTACGAAACCGGGTCTATGGCTACTGTAGTAATGGAATTTGTTACGAAGTCTAGAAGTTTATGCAGAGATACGGACCACATTAAACTGTTAAAATTAAGATATCTCCAACAATCACTCGGTAAACTTCGAGATCAAACGACAAGTGGAAGCCAATCTGTTTTACATACACCACTTTTGTTACGAAGAGCATTTTGTTTTTAAGTACTGTATATTATAGTAGCTACTGTACAGTACATTACAATGAAAATATATTGTGCTTTTTTTAACATTTCATGAATCTAAGTGTTATCCATAAGTGATAGAAGATGACCAAGTATGTGAATAAATCAGTCTAAAATGACATTCAAAGATACATTATGATACAGCTAACCGCGAAAGTTTGTTTACCCACTGTCACTCACAAATGCATGTAAAAATTGCTCGTAAAAAAAGGACCCTTTAATACAATCCATTGTAAATATTTGAATTCACACACCGATTTTGTTTCAAGTTTTTTGTTTTCAATATATTATAGCTATTTCATTATGATAAAAATGTTTTAAAATCGTACAGCATAACGCTCCCAAGATTGATCTATGGACAAACAACTCTGAATTTTTAAATGTTGACCAAGCCTGTATATACAAATACGATCACTATTCAAACAGAGAACAGTCAGGCTGAAAAATATTTACTGTAGATGTGGAACACTATCACTCCGACCGTCATTGTTGGTAATTTTTTTCAGATGCAAATGCGAGTGTAAAGATTGTTCTTTAGTGTAAGATAAGAATTGTACATAAATAATGCACATTTAATGAATCTGTTGTCAATGACAAATGGCGTCAGCCATTTGACTAGTCCCATATTAATAGTCCAGATATTGAATACATCTCTGCCGGGAATTGTTTTATTGACAGTGGCTCATCCAATTCTGATTCTGATATAATCACTTTTACATTTTAATTGAAATAAAAATGGATTCCAATAGCAAAAAAATTGAGAATGATGGAAGGCTTGGTCACCGAGGTACAGTAAAAGTACTGTAGCATGGCTGAATTATAGGGTCACCATATCAAAAATTTTGAATACCGCACAGTTCGTTGGCGATGTAGGACTCAGGTATGTTAATGAAACGTGTGACTGTACATCACAGGAGTGTGTATTACAATATGCCAGTACGTATTCTGAATATGTAACCATCGAAGGAGGTGTATTACAATTTGAACAGGGTCCCAATTTCACATGATGCTAGATCATCATGGCTATATCAATTTGGAAGCAACAACCAATTGAATAACTTAATATGTTTAAGTTCCCTGATAATACTTACAGGCTGAATGAGTAGCAATGGATGGCTTTAACCGGGAATGGGGGAGGGGGTGGGGGTGTAGTTTGTTGAACTGAAACTATATTTCAATTGCTTTAGAATAAGGTTTTCGAAAAAGTATATTGGTAGTGGCATTATGCCTACGTAAATACCTGACTGAGGAAACTGATATTGGATGAATTTAGTTGTTACAGTACTTGTAGCGATTTTCTTGCAGTTACGAATTTTGGTTTTTGTCCCCGACAGAAGAGCCAGCTCTTCTCGATGGGGAGCCTTTCCCCCATACTCCCAGTGACGCCACCCTTACGAAATATAGCCCCCCACCACCCGAAAAATATGACAATTTAGGGGTTTCAGACGTTTATTTACAGTAATCGATTTTATAGATAGATAGACTACTAATAAAATTACATATATAATTTTTTTTCCTCCCCAACGAATTGTTGTTTTCCTTCTTTTTGGGGGAAATAAGTCTTCTTCTAGGCTATCCTAAAACTATCCTTGTTATTAACACCGAATAAATCCAATCTATATTTCATGTAGAAGCAGAATAAGTATAATTATAAAGATGCAACAAAAAGAAGAACATACATGCATACATACATGCATACATACATACATACATGCATACATACATACATACATGCATACATACGTACATGCATACATACCAAATTCTATTTATTTTTTAATAAAGTGATGATGTAAAAGCAGTGCTTGGAGGTTTTTAGAAGCTTACTAGAAACATCAAAGTTTGGGTGCGGCCCTCAGTGTTAAATCAAAAATTAACTTTGGCCATCCGACCGATTTTTATGCCCAACCCTGCTGTAGAACATTACAGATACGGGAGCATGTCATAAGCAAGATTTCTCGTATAATTCCATTTTTAATTTTTTTTTGTAAAACTTCTATTCAATATTCTTTTATTCCAATGCTTTATAGAAAGATGTCTTATCCTGCGAATCCTCCAAGCTATAACCAGGCAGTTGAAGCACCTGGAACAGAAACCAAAGGCCAAGGTAACATATTTCGTTAGCCTAGCCTAACACTGTATATTCTGTAAATTTGATTGGTTGAAACAGGTCACTTGGGATTCAAAAGTGCAACATGAGAATGAAAATTAACTAAACTCTGCACATGACCCCACGAATGGATGCTGATACTTACAACAGACATCGCTTCCAGTAAACTGGTGCAAGTTTTTAGTACTGGCCCGTTTGCACTCTTGAGCGAAAAATGATAGTCTGTACTCGACTACGACTTGTTGCGTAGAACATCCAATCTTTTCCTCATGAAATATTCTACCTCTTTTTACTAATGAACATTCATTATTTGTCTGTCAATTCACAGTTTGAGTTATTATTGTTATTATTTATTATTATTATTACTGTACATTTATTTACCCAGGGTAGCCCAAACAGTTTAAAAACTGATTGATATTGGAAACTTTCATTTTATGCACATATGGTCGTAAGCGGTTGTACTTAGTGCCTCATACAATTTTTATTTGAATATGTTTAGAGAAATCACAGTTCTCAAATCAACATGTCCAGTAAACCAAAAGGTCCACTGATTAATCTCAGATAAGAAAGTATAATGCATACTCCAAGTATTGAAATACATGCCATCGTGTTGGGATTCAATATTTCGACATTAATTATGTCATCATCAGGTCCTGATGATACTTGGAGTATGTATTATACTTTCATGTCCAGTAAATGTTAAGCATTCCATTGTCCTGGTCGCACTGAAACTCAACTTTCAATTTTTGCAAAAGGAACTTTCAACTTCATAATAGTTGACTGTCATGAGTTTGCAATAATGGTCTCATTAAGTTTGTCTTGTATAAATTTAGTTCCACGATAGATATCAACATACCTCATGAAATATTCTACCGCATTGTATTAATAAACATTCATTTTTTATATCAACTAACATCAGTTAGTTGCACAATACAGTACATATCAACATTCTTCTGCTTTTATTTTATATCATTCAACATATTTTATACAGCATACAATACATGTATTGAAATATCGAGGCATCATTTCAAAATCAAATCAAATCAAATCAGACAATGAATTTTAACAATTGACAATGAAGTTTTATTCAAAATACTATGCTAAATTTTTTTCAGATCCTGCCTACCCTTCTCAGGCGGCTGGCTACCCACCACAGCAGCCGGGCTACCAAGCACAACAGCCAGGCTACCCACCACAGCAGCCGGGCTACCAAGCACAGCCACCACCTGCAGGCTACCAACAACCACCAGCAGCAGGCTACCCACAACAACCACAATACACAGCAGGATATCCAGCTCCGCCAACCACTGTTATTGTTGGGCAGCCCACCACTCACGTGACAACTGTGGTCCATCAGATATATAGGGATTTCCCTGTCCAGACCACTTGTCCCAACTGTCAGAATAATGTGACTACAGTGGTCAGGAAGGAACCTGGAGCATTTGCTTGGATTCTGTGTCTCATCATTGCCTTTTTTGGGTGAGTGTCTGGTTCAATACTAGTCCCTCTATTTGGCGAATATTAATTGAGTAATAATGGTGTGTGAATTGCATGAGTCAGTATTACAATAGAACTATGTTGTATATGATTAAGTAGCCTGGGTTCCAGGCCATAATTTTGGTTACCCACTTTTTATTGCACTTACTGCGCACCATAGCAAATTTAATTGGCATCCTATATGTTTTCATATTTTTTCATCTCCAAATTAACTTACTAGTCGGTGGTGACTCTCCAGAATGAGAAAAAAAAAAGTAAGGGACAAGTTTAATGATTAAGATGTTGATGGTGGTAATAGACGGATTCCGTGACCGGGAACCGTAGTGGTCGCGTGATGTATAGTGGCGGGTATAACTTACAGCATTATCAGTGTGAAAGTATAGGAAAGGTAATTTTATAGTTAAAAGCTGTGAACATGAGAAAATAAATAGCCAGGAAAAGGCAATACAATTGCTCAAAAAAGTGTATATATTCCAGCATTCTCTGTGCATTTTGGGCTTTGAGAATTGAGCCAGCTCAGAATTCACAGCGTGTACCACTCGCAGTTCACAGATCAAAGACTTTTATGCGTACCTTAACAGGCCGTTGATATGCAGGGGCCTGGGCCTAGTATTTCTTGAATAATCTAAATTTTTGGGGCTGGTATCTTTTGGAGCATTAGGAAATCATTACTGTATGGCAGTATCACAGAAGTGGAGTTGTAGCTAGGTCATTAGGGAGACTTTTTCATTCCTTGTTAGCAAACTTATTTTGTTTAATGATCATCAGAGGAGGGCAGAAAAAAAATAAAGTTTTGCTTTTTTATTTAGCAAATAGTTTTGCCAAAAACATCCAGACAGAGAAGAAAATTAAAATAAAATTGTATTGGTGAATGTAAACAGTCTAGTAATGGGATGGTTAAATGCTTTAAATTTATATAACTAGAAAGAAATATATCTTATCAAGGCAGCGGAGGGCGTAATAAAAAGAAATAAAAATTTTAATTTTTTTCTGAAATTTTCATTTTTCTGTGGCGGTGGGTATGCTAATTGGCGAAAAAGTTTATTTTCATTCAAAATCATCATTATTTGTGATCGGAGGGTTCACAAACAAGGAAATAAAATGTCTAGCCTTAAGATGCTTGTCTTCCAATTCCAGGGTATAGTAGTTGCTGTTGCTGTAGTTTCTGTTTCTGTTGTTAGTAGATGCTCACAACAGCAGCAGCACTGTATTGGTCCCTATGACGCTTACTCTAATTAATCAATTTCTTTTTGGTTTTCTATAGAGGGTGGATGGGATGTTGTCTCATTCCTTTTTGTGTTGATGGTTGCATGGATTGTACCCACACCTGTCCAGTCTGCAAGTATCAAATTAGCCACTACAACCGCATGTAATTAAACCTGATTGAACCAGATCTATCCAGTTTGCAAGTCAACTTGGCCAGTACAACCGTATTAATAATTAAACCTGATTGAACCAGATCCATCCAGTCTACAAGTCAAACCTGGCCACTACAACCGCATGTAATTAAATCTTATTGAACCAGATCTATCCAGTTTGTGAGTCAACTTGGCCACTACGACCACCTGTAAATTAAACCTGATTAAACCAGACCTACAGTATCTACTCTGCAAGTCAACTTATAGTAATCACCAGGTCATGAGGAATAATTGAATTAAAAACCAGATCTATTGATGTTATTTCTATTTGATCTTTTTTAATTTGGTAAGACCATGTTTGTAGTTTAGGTAGCAGTTGTATAATCCTTATATTCAATGTAATTATATATTTTAGTACTGTACTTATAATAATTATATATAGGCTTAAACGGAATTTCTTTTTTTGACTTTGTTAATTTGTAGGTTATTTAGAAATGGGGTAAAAAGTATGAAATGCACACAATTTTAAATGATGATGGGTGGTGG
>NW_022744507.1:112281-129955 GCF_011630105.1 Anneissia japonica | reverse complement strand
CATCCTATATACATATACTGTATATACAGTATATATATACCGGTACTATATATATATATATTTATATATATATAGATAGATAGATAGAAAAATGTTTTTCTATATATAAGTTAAAAATTGAGTAAAGGTCAAATTGAAACATGCAAGCTTAAGAGATTTGCGGAATGAATTAAAATCAAACAAAAGGTTGTTCCTGAGATCGCAGGGCATGCAATGGTTAGAAACAGAATGGATTAGTTCTGGATTGGTGAATATAAACGAGATCATTGGAGGGCTGACAGTTTACTTTAATAAAATTAAAGATATTAATTGCATATTTCCTCCAAAGGCATTTGGCCAGTGGCGGATCCAGGAGTTCCAAATAAAGTGGGCCTAAGAAGGGACATTCACAGATGGAGGGAGTCTCGATAACAAACGATCCTTGACAGAGAAATAAGCCCCAAACATGCTGCGCATGAGGCTGCCAGTCTTAACTTTGACGGAACATTTAATAGGACAACAGGCTCTTGACATACTTGTTGGATATTTCCTGATTTCTGAAGGTGACCCCGGTTGAATGGTAGCCAAGAAGGAACCCCATGCTCAATAATAGGACCAACAAGAGCATTCTAAAAGTCTAGGAATTATAATACAATGTTTTTAACAACCAATTTAGATTTAGAGAGAGGACAATAATCTGTATGCCTAATGGTTAAAATGTATACAGAGGCCATGTTAAAGACAAATGAGATAGAAACTATACATCATTTAGGCCTACTCCTTGAAAATCTTTATGATATTACCAAAATGAACATATATGCCAAATATTTAGTTTTGTTGCCTAAGAAATGATATATCTAAACTTAATTGATAGAATCATGCAAATCGTCACAAATTATTAGGTCTATTAAGTCTTTGACTTATAGAAGAATTTTAAAAAAGACTATCAAGAATGAAATAAAGGGAAACAAAATAATAATAATATTAATAATAATAATAATAATAATAATAATAATAATAATAATAACAATGATAATAATAATAATAATAGTAATCATAATCATAATCATAATAATAATAATCATAATCATACAATACCAGTACAAAAACTCAAAATAGAAAGAATATCAATTTAACAATTTAATAACGTTAACGATATCAGCTTACTTGAGGGCGGTGTAATGGAAAAAAAAAATTAAGCTACAGGAGGGAACAGTTATAGCAGTTTATTGTTTAGAAGATAGGAGCTCTCGGCGACCACGACGTATGAGCGATGGGCATAGTGGGATACAAAACAGGAAGCGTACTAAAAAGTTCCGGTTTTCAGTGTTCAAGTGGCGGCTAAGTGCCGGGGTAGGTACTCTGCTGACGAAAACTTGGTAAGGTATTTACATTAACCGTTAATAATATACTGTTAACAGTTGATATCTCTTTAGTTTAATATTACGTCAATAATAGACGCACCGTCTAGTTTTAGTTTGGTTTGAATCGACCGTCATCACGTAGCTTAGCCAAGACCTAGCCTACATTTTCACTGCCACTGACACTGTACCAGTCTGTGACAGAGGCGTAAGATAGTAGATACCAATTGCTGGTAGTTAGGCCTAGCTATAGCCTTAATACAAAGGCCAAGGCTAACCTGTACGAGACTCTACAAGGTGATTATGGCTTATGCCTGTGCTAGGCCTAGGCATAAACCATTCCTAGCTTATTTGGTGTGTCGTAAATTAAACTGATGTGATCATATTAAAACAATATAATAACTAGATTTAAACTCGTCACTGAGGACGAGTTTGGTGATCCGCCGTACTTTGACCCTCACGAAGCACGCACGGTTCTGATTGAAAAGTATTATATGCTAAAACATGCTCTATTTAAAGAGTAATTTTGAGAATTTTAAAAGGAATTTTAAAGGAAAAGAGTAGTTTTGAGCATTTTAAGGACTTACGAATGTGTACACAAACGTCTTTACGTCCGTGCGCACGGTAATGTTATTAATTCAGTGTCACAAACCCAAAACATGTAACCGAAACGTAATTTCCAGCTTCCGTACGAGCTGTGGGCGTGGAAAGAGCGTACGGCGCGTAAATTATGGAAAGTTTTGGAATGAAGAAAATGACCCGAAACGTTTAAATTTTCCCTTCATATAACCTATACTGTTAAAGTCTGATAGCGTCGAAATACAGTCTGCCGCCCTCTCTATGTTCTATTTTTACATCTTTCAAGAATGAGAGATAAGAATGCTCTAAAAATTCATTCTTTTTGACCATGCTAACGTGATCAAGATGAAAAATAAAGGGACACGTCCGAAAGAGAATTGATTTAGCTATAACATACTCACAGGTGGGAGACAATCAATCAAGATAAGCGAGATACGTTCAAACGAGTATAAAAAGTAACAACGTCATAAATAAAAATTCAGTTTTTTCTTAATTCAAATGGCAATATGATGACGTCACAATGTCCTATCAGCCAATATGATCTATAAATTCGTATCCACAACTCATGTGCTTTCAGAATATGTAATAAAAATTGGGGGTCACCTTTCATCCTAAGGAGCTATAACTGATTAAAAATATTCAACTTTTTATGCATATATAAATGTTGACACATGCGTACGCACACGTTAAGTCGCGCGAACGGAAAATTAAGGTACCTGACATTCAACCTTGACCTGAAGATTATGCTCACTTAATATGATTCAGAAATGACGAATGGTTAAGATGATATGGGCTCATCAACGTTTTGAGGAAAGAAAGATGTGGGGGGGTCAGAAAAAACAATTTTTTGACCATGATGACGTCATCAAAATGTAAAAAGAAGTCAAATATATGAAAGAGAATTGTCTCAGCTATAACATACTCAAAGTTGGAAGGAAGTTGACAGCGATTGTGCGTAACTCGTGGCATTTTTTGAGATATCGTGCGAACAGAAAAGGGGAGAAAGAAAGAAGTATGAGAAAAAAAAGAAGATGATGATGATGATCCTGATAATAACAAGAGGTGATCCGCTAGTGTAGCGGATCACCAATAATAAGTAATAATATTAATAATAATAATAATATAATTTATACAAAATAAAATTAACCCTAGTGTAGGCCTAGGTACCCTCCTAGGCTATGCACCACATGATAAATACAAAGTTTTACTATAAAAAAAAATCCCCAAAAATATCACAAAAAAACTACTCATTCTCAGTATCATAAAAAACTTTATTTGAGGAAAAGTGAGCCACTGGTTACGGTTTATTTGAAGTTTCTGAGCGCGTGAATAGCAAGTTGCATGTTAACAATAATATTTCTGTCACTTTTTGCCATATATTTCTGTAAATTTTTTTTAATTCTAAAAAACAGTGTACATTTTGATTGTAAATTTTTACTGCAAATTATATTGGTTATGTATGATGTAGCTTTAATACACAATGATCCGAAAATTTATGAATTTTTCAAATGACCTTTGACCCACGATTCCGAAATTGAAATTCGGGAAAAAAATGAAAATATATAAATAAATAAATTCAAAGAAATAAATAAATAAAAATATGTCATAAAAAAAAGTCTTGTGCTTGCAAGCCTTGTCGTATTCTCAGTGTAATTGCATTGTCTGGAAAAATGTTGGCGCAATTTGTGACGGGCTTTATTTAATGGTGTATAAAATTTCGCAAACTATAATATAATAAAAACTATACATAAATATATATATGACAAAATTATTACCAGAATTAATCTGTAAGTATCATTTGTTAACTTTTTAAACACATTTATTTACATCAAAAATTTGCCGTTTATATGCAGCACTTTCATTAAGATCGTTATGGTTTACCTCGCGACAATGTGTACATGACGGCCGATTTATAGCCGATCATCGATTTTGCTATGCCAAAAAAAAAAATTGCTACGCCTCGTATAATACATTCATTCATATTACTCACAATTCTCTGGAAAAAACGACGAATTTTAGAGAAATTTGCAAAAGTTGATAACTTAATAAATGTTGACCGATTTCGAAAAAAATCAAAATGGTATACTACTTCGACCCCTGAGTGACCTGACTGACCAGAAGAAAATGTTTCAACCAATCAAAAAGCATTTTATATGAATATTTTCTTAAGGCCTTTGTTGACAAAAACATGCTTGGCTGAACTGGGTTGACACTAATTAAAGTGTGTGATGTCGTGCATCATGTCGTGTCTACCTACCGTAGGCCTTTACTTCTGAAAGACATACCCAGCTAGGCCTAGGCTAGGCCATTCTAATTAAGTGATTCTAATTAAATGTGATACTGTACTCAAATACTTATTACAGTATATTCATCTATTCTTGTATACAGGAATTTGTTTTGGCCGAGGCCAGTCAAGGTAGGTCTAGCCACCAGAGGCCTAATATTGTAGGCCTACCGTTTGACCTCGCGTTCCAATATAAAGTTTTTTGTGTTTGCATGTGCTCATTGATTGCGACGGGAGTAATCAGTTTTGGATACCACGGGCTACATAGCAACCGGTCACAATGGAGTTTCATTGGCGGATTCAAGAGGGATTGGGTGAGCCGGCCCGGCATCCCCTACAATGTTTTAACATTATAAAAAAAATGGAGAAAAAAGTAAAATTATAATTAAATTTAGGTCTGAGAATGCTGACCTTACTGGGGCTGATGTGCTTTAGACCCTCCGCCTGTGAAAGTCCCTTCCTGCCCCCCCCCCTTTATTTTGAATTCCTGGATCCACCACTGATTGTAGTCTGAATAAGGTATAAGCAGCCTTCTACTCTTTATGTGGATACAGAAATTGGTGTTAGAGTAGTTGGACAGTAGCCTAGTATGAAAAATGCTGTTTCATACTTCTCAATACATGGTAGGCATTTCCTTCCTCCTTTTGGTTATAAGACTTTCTGACATAGTACCATAGAACTTTACTCTATTTTATTTATATTTATATAATTTCAGGTTTAAACATTTCAAGACATCTACTGTAATTTTAGAAAAGCATTCCTAAAGCAACTCCAGTGTAACCATGGCAACTATGAGATCAATAAAAAATGTGGCCAAAAACTATTCACCTGCGCAAGTGAAAGTTCGAGAGGCCACATCAAATGACCCCTGGGGTCCATCGAGCTCTGTCATGTCAGAAATTGCTGATTTGTCGTACAACGTTGTGGCTTTTACAGAAATAATGACTTTATTATGGAAGCGGTTAAGCGACCACGGCAAAAATTGGCGCCACGTTTATAAGTCATTGGTTGTGCTGGAGTACATCATCAAGACGGGGTCTGAACGCGTTGCGCAGCAGTGCAAAGAGAACATCTTTGCCATCAATACATTGAAGGATTTTCAGTTTCTGGACCGTGACGGTAAAGACCAGGGAATGAATGTAAGAGAAAAGTCGAAGAATCTTGTTGCACTTTTGAAGGATGATGAGAGACTTAAGTCTGAGAGGACGCGTGCCCTGAAGGCAAAAGAGCGTTTTGCGCAGTCTTCACAAGGTATCGGTAGTGACACAAAACCGAGTGTAGCTGGAACAGAGTCTAGTAGCAGCTCATCACCAACATCAAACGGAGGTAGGACGTTTTTATTAGAATTTACGAAGGTGTTATCCCAATTTCTGACAATTTGAATTGTGGGTCAGTCAGATTTAATAAAAAATCTGATATTTTAGTTTGTTGGATCAGTGACAGTAAAATGCAATCTCAATTTTCAGTATTTTTGTTGGATCAGTGACAAAATGATTAAATACAAGCATATTTTAATTCTTGTATTTAATCATTTTTTAGTTTAATAAATGTTTAAGTACAAGAATACTTTAATCCAGACCATTTAGGTGACAGGCGTCACTGACCTAATTTGGGTGTTGGATGTAAACAATGGACTGGCACAGCAGTATTTACATGGAGATTGCTATGACGGCTGTCTCTTGTTATTGCTGTAAAGATCATCACACTTGTGCTTTTAAACATGATTTAGATTACTCTTGAGTTGATTGTTGATGTCCCAAAATTCACCACACAAACTTTGTGTGACTGGTCATCCAATGGAATTAGGGATAACCACGGCAAATCTTCTTCATATATCAAGGACAAACATGTCTGTAGCTATAGTAGGCCTTTACTGTACTGCAGTACCCTGTGCCGTATGGCACGTAGACGATGATGAATACAGTAATCTTGGTTTCTAACGTCAGTAAACTAACACCAAATTGATTGGGAGTTGAACTTGACATTTTTGCATTATTGGTTTGCTAATGCTCTAAAGGATACTGGTCCAAATATTGAGATTTTTCAACAAATGTTAGGCCTAGGCCCTGCATATCTGCGATCTGTTTAGGTATGCACTAGAGTCTTTGACCCGCGAACTACACTACAATTTCTAGGCTGCCTGGGCTAAGGTTTACGAAGGATCACAAAGATTACAAAGCAAGGAGAACACTAGTTAAGTAATTGAACCTTTCCTTGCCATTTATTTCTCACGTTAATAGTGGGAGCGCAGAACGAGCGATGCAAACAGGGCCACTAAAGTCCCCTGAAATCTCGCCCTTTATAGCGCACTCCTAATTTTATTAGAGCAAGAAACACACAAAAGCAATCCTGTGTTTGATATCAGTACTCTGAAAGGCTATTTTGGTCTGCTGCCCTCAAGGGCATTTTCCTGCTTTCAGTACAGAGTATAAGATCGATTTTTGCACTGTTGCTGTGTTATATAGGAAGTAAAGCACATTGCTGCCAGGAAATGACCCTGGTCTTAGCCTCCAAATTAAAGTAGGCAGCTTTCCTACCGTATTTGGATTATCCATAACTAGGGACAAAAAATGTGTGATGGCCAAAAATTCAATGTTGTTAATTATTTTTGTAATATCATTCTCTCTAAACTCAACCACTGTACTTAGTTTAAAACAAGGAATATCTATTTTCTGTTTTACTTTTGTGGGATTGTCAGTTATTTCTGAAAAGAAACAGTGTATCTTGCTTTGAGGATTTGATAAACAAACAGTTTTTGAAATGTATGTAATCAAATGGTTACAATTGTAAATTTGAAATTAAATTTACAGATAACAAATACATTTTTTAACCCAATAAAACAAATTACACCCAATTACATTAAAATGTAATTATAATTTATTACAATTACGAATTATGATTACCCCATGCCCCATAAATTTAAGGTAGTGAATAAGTATAAAGTTACCTAAGCCTATCATGCAGTACTAGTAACTGATTGAATAGTGGCCCACGCCAAAATTCTGTTGAGAGGTATAACATGTGTGAGTGATAATTTGGGGATCTTCTTAATAATCCAATGCTGAACTGAACAATTACAGTATCTCAGAAGTTGCGTAAAGAAAAATTATCTCCGGTAGAATTATTGTTTGTTTATATTATAAATTTGTAAGGGGCAGCACATGGTATTAAAAGCGGCCAACCACATGTGCGGACGGTGACTCTACTAAGCAGTATGGTAATAATATTTTTTTAAATATTCTGCTCAAAGTACTTTAAATATTTCATTTATTTTTTTATGTTTGGTTCATAGGTTTTAAATATCACACTTTTCCAAGAAATATTGGTGCTGGACACATGTGTTTTTTTTTTTACAAGAGATCAAAGTTTAACCTTTTTCACCAAGATCTATAAGATCTATAATCTCAAGCACCAATGGTTGGTACCATAAATTATCACATCCATAGCAAACTACAGTGCAGTAGGGAATTCCCTCATACTGTAGACCTACTGTAGGCATCACTCCGATGACCGGGGTACAGTAATACTGTAATGTGAAAAGCGCTCTGAGACTTTAATGTCTAGAGTGTTATATACCAATGTACATTTATACAGTATATCTCTGTGTAAAGTACTTAATTTAAAATTATTAACTGTTTTTCAGAACATGTCTGTATACAGTAGTACTGTATGTATAGAGATTATCATGTAGGCTTGTAATATGTGTCAAGGGTCATTAAGAGCCTTTCCAGCAATTCTTATTAACTTAACTGAATGCTTTTAACATAATATCGACATAAAAACCAACTTGCAAACCACAGGTTGCCAAGATATTCTTGTCTACTGTATGCCTTTGGTCTTGACCTTTTGCTAAATTTTAATTATTTTACCAGTTCAGAAATGATATTTAGTCATTCTAAATATATTTCTGGTTTAATTTTCTGCACTTTAAAATGCATACTATAACTCATCTCAGTGTTCTCCCAAAGCCGTCTTAGCCGTCAATTTTACCGGTAAAAATAACCAACCAACCAGTAAAAATTTTGAGTTTGTAAAATAAAAAAAACTATTGATTAGGCTTAGGTAGTCCAGACTGGCCCTTTTAATAAATTAACATCATTCCAGTCTATATCTACACTATGAATATGTGTTGTTGTGTCTTCAAGTCATTTAACCCAACTAAAAAGGGGTAACGTACCTCACATTGTGCGCATTGCAATTTTTTATGGACAAATTTACCAGTAAAAATTTTTCAGTTGGGAGAACACTGCATCTAGATACTAGAGAATATACTTACTTTCTTAATGAAAAAATAAATATCCCAAACATTATATGGTCTTGTTGCTACAGTGTCGCTCAGACACTGCATGATCTACAGTTTTCTTTTTCATTGATGCTCTAACATTATTTTACCATTTGATTCATAATTTCAACCAAGAATTTATGATAAATTACGTACTGAATTTGTTACTTATGATATGAGTTTTACTAACGTATAATAAATCAGATAAAATAATAATGTATTATTTCAGGTATATATATTTTTAAAAAGTACATACAAAAATTTATAAAATATATACAAATTCAAACAAAGAAGCTTGGCAATAAAAATTGAATTGTGGGCAACTGGGATGAAATTACATTTAATAAAAAGATAAAAGTATTATAAATATTAAAATATTAACATTTTTTAAAAAAACATTTAACACAAGTATCATTGTAAGACTCAGTAGCAGTGTAGTAGTAGAAAAACTGGCAGACTGCAGAAACATTACTAGATTTGTCTCATAATTTCAACAATAAATAATATGTTCTACATTTATTTAAAATGTCTGATTATACCATTAAATGTCAAATACACACAAACAGTTGCTCAATTGATTTTGTCAGCATTTAAGGCTTTTCCTCTCAGCAGGAGATAGTCATACCAGGCCGGCTCACTCGGAGATCGAGCAAGCACGCCCGGCAACTGCAGGAGAAGAAGACCTTCAGCTACAACTCGCGCTAGCCATGTCACGAGAGGAGGCAGAACAACAAACCAAACAGACACGCAGTGATGACATTCGGTTGCAGATGGCCCTCAACGAGAGTCTAGAAGAGGTATGTACTGCATGTAATCTTCTTAGTAATTTTGGATGTGATCTAATGATGAAATTTTGATGTAGGCCACAGCCTTTTTAATTGTTAGAAATTTGTTTGGAAAATTGATTCAGACTACAACATTTGAACTTTGATACCCTTTAGAATCCATGTAACTATAACATGGGATTATTATTGTTGTTGAAGAAAGCATTTGCTAGGAATTTTCTTATTGTAAAATATCCTCTGCTATAACCCTGTAAATTAGAAAACAAAAATAGTTCTGATTCTCATTTGGCAATGTGGAAAATAATAATATAATAATAATAATATTGTAGTTTTTATATAGCGCACATATCCATCTAATGTAAGATGCTCAGGGCACTTGATATGTGGAGTAGCAACTCGATCAATGAATAGCAATAAAAATTTGTGAAGTTACCAACCACATAACTTTTAATACTAACCAAAGCAATACTGTCAGAATCCATTGAGTTGATATAATAAGATTATTATTAACACACTTTTGTCTAAAGTTTACCTACAGTATCACTGTCAGGGGCAGATCCTGGGACTAGGACAGGAGATCCAGGCCCCTAAAAATATAGTGGAAAAAAAATAATTAGTGGATATTTGTATGCCAGTATCCACCAAACATGATTATTAGTGAACATACTGTACTATACTTTTTTCAACTTCTTGCACCCTAAAGGGTCTTTTTACAAGTTTCATTGTCTTCTTGTACATATTTATAAACAAGGCAAGACAAACAAAATAAAATGAATATAAAAAAGCTTAAATAGAATTCAGTGTTAAAAATTACACATAAATAATAATAACAATTTTTAAAGCGCAAACATCACCCCCAAAATTGGTGCTCAAGGCGCAGCGTCAAAACAACAGGTAGAGAACAAAGAGGAATCACAAAAACCAAGTGTAAACATGTTTATTTTTTTGGTAAATTTTATTATTAAAAATTAAAAATGGCAGCACAAGAAATGTTGTAAATGGAACCCACCATGTCAAGTACATACTTCTCAGCTTCTTGGGCACTTGATAAGTGACATCAATGTCACTCAATGACAATGTGAGGAATGTCTGCCAAAATAGAAACAAAACATGTACTGTCTAAGGTCAATAATAATGGTTAACTAGTGTAGGTGCCTTACATGATATTAACAAGAAGAGAGTGCAAGTCCTAACTATGTTTGTTTTTTGGGTAAGAATTTTCGATAACTGCTTCATTTTTGTAACTTTTCACGTAACCATTTGCAGTTACTATGAACATTTAAAGGACATGAACTGCTTTAAGTTGCTCCCAGACAATTGTAGTACAGTAAATGCAGGTTTAAATGACAGTGAAATGATAGTTTTAAAGATATCATACCAGACTTTGTGCAACAGTTATTCAATTTTTTTTATAAATCTATAGATATTACATTTTTAAAATTTTTTTTCCCAGACCAAAACACAGCCTACACAGCCTACACAGCCTACGCTTCTAAACCTGGCTGAGCCAGCTCCAGCACCGGTTAAGCCAGATCCATGGGGAATGCCAACAACTGGAACAACTGCAGTTGCAAGTGATCCGTGGGGAGCACCACCTGCACCTAGCTCACAGCATGCCATAGAACCATGGGGAGCTACATCGAAGCCAGCTATGCCTGATCCCTGGGCAGTACCAGCACCAGCACCAGCTAAACCAAATGTAGCAGCCAATGATCCCTGGAGCAAAACACCTGCACCTGTGCCTATTCAAAATGATCCATGGGGTATGGTTACACCTGCAGCAGCTACCCAATCATCTTCTGTTCCACCTGGAAGTCAGGTTGATTGGGGATTTAACAGCACTCCAACTGCAAGTGATCCTGATCATGAGTTTGACCTTTTGAGGTCGAATACTGTACCACAAGCACAACCTGTAGGGGCTTTTGATATGAGTCTTTTAAATGATGCTGTTCCTCAACCACAGCAAATGTTGAACCCATCCAAATCCTCTGTAGCCAAGACCCAGAAGAAGCCAGAAGACTTTCTGGGAGAGAATTCAAGTCTTGTGAACTTGGACTCATTAATAGTAGGTAAAACTGAGAGGTCAAACCCAACAGCGGAAGTCAGAAACCCATTTGTGTTTGGTGCAGCTCCATCTGTGGCAGCCCCTGTTAGTAACCCCTTTCAACAACAACAGGCCCCTAGACCAACACTTAACCAGATGAGAGCTCAACCAATGATGACTGCACCTGCACCTGCCTTTGGAATGCCACAACAACCAGTGATGATGGGTGCCTCAACCGGCCTGCCACCTCCATTAATACCAATGGGCCAGCCTTCAATGCAGATGCAACCTACCAACCAAGCAACTAATCCTTTTTTGCTTTAACAGTGTAAGTTTTATATATCCAATTCTCTGTCTTAAAAACTTTATCTTAAAAACATTATCTTGTAGACAGTAATCATAAATTGCAGCACTGTTATTATTTTTTAGCTGACTCTACACTTGTATTGTTGGCACTCAGTCTGTGGTGCGGTCTTACATAGTGCACAAGCACAAGCGAATTTGCCCCCCCCTCCCCCATTTTTGGAAAATAAAATAAAAGAAAGAAAAAAAAAATAATAGCTCAGAAAACCGAAATATCGCGGGGGCATGCCTCTGGACACCTAGGGTACTGTTATCTCGAAAGCCCCACTTTTGGCTGCCTTCTTTCATACATCTGTGGATCTGCGCCTGACAAGAGACTAAATGGTAAAAAAGATCTTTAACAATCTTAAGCAAAATTAAACAAATAGTAATCTGATAAATAAGGTCAAATAATATAACTATCAAATAAGCAAATAAAAAAACTCCTTTGGTACAGTTAGATCAACATTAGGAAAATGAAATCCAGGGAAAAATATATGAATACCTCACTGCTTCCCAGATAAGAAAGTATAATACATACTCCAAGTATTGAAATACACGCCATCGTGTTGGGATTCAGTATTTCGACATTAATTATGTCATCATCAGGAATGCTTCCCAAACTTATTTTCCGGGAACCTAGCTTGGCAATAAGCCTCATACGGCTATGGCATAACTTTTGCTGTTAAATAGTCCTTGTATTTGTTCATTTGATTTCCTCTCCAATTTATTGTGCTGTTACACAAACATTCTAAAAAGGGATTTGAATATCGACGCTTTCTTTATCGACACACTGCCTCTTCCATTATTCATGCTTTTGTCTCATCCCATTTTGATTACTACAATTATGTTTTTACGCACTTCTCAAATTTACAGACCCCAGAAGCTTCAAAACTCTGCTGCACAAATTATTCACAAAACGTTGATCTCACGTCACCCCTGTTCTTCGAGACTTCCATTGGCTTCCCATTGGTTCCCACATTAATTTCAAAATCTTGCTACTTACTTTTAAAGCACTTCTATTTAAGCAACCTATCTATATACATCAACTTACCCACATTTATGTTCCTGGACGCACCATAAAGATCATCTGATATTTTTTGGCTCTCTGTTCCCTGCACATCCTTAAGAACTATTGGCCATAAATCTTTTTCCTTTGCTGCACCTACACGTTGGAATTCACTCCCTGCACATATTAAAAACTGTTCTTCTGTTGCTTCATTAAAAAAATTACTTAAAACTCACCTTTTTCAACGTGCACAGCGTCTTTGATAATGCATTTAGGTTGTTTAATTGATGCTTTATAAATTCTTATATTATTATTATTATTACAATACTGTATTTTTATTGTTCCAAATATTATATCGATCTAGTGTGACCAATTTATATAATGCTGATATGTTTTTATTATCTTGATATTGTTTTACCAGTGTATGTATGATTTTACCTTTGACAAAGGACACACGAAAAATAAACATTGACAGTTTTTACGATATTTTCCGTTTACAGGCTCTGCAAGTTTAATTGAATTTCATGTCACATTTATAGGCAGTATAATTGGTATGTAATGTCAGCAGAATGGACATTGATAATTGATAAGTATAAACACATGGTTAATTAAACAATTTATTCTATGTACCTGTATAAATAAGACCAGCATTATATTGTAAGAATTGCATCATTTTTTTATGAAAGTGTACTATCACCATGTCGGATATGGTACACAAAGGCTTTCATTAAAACATTGGTTGGGAAAAAGATTAAAAAGAAACATGGTTCTGAATATTTTGTTAATTTTATTTGAATTTAGGCACTGGTAAAAACTAGTTACCACTGGTGGAAACCATTTGGAAGGCTTATTAACAAAAATCAGGTGTACTTAAGAAATTAAAAAATTGAAATCCAAAATATGTCAGGCAAACAATTTTCAAGACTTACTGTTGAATGATAGATTAAAGGAACAATTTATTTAATGGAATCATGCTAATTAGGTGGTAATTAATTTTGTTGTTAGTCTGGAAATATATTATATTTGTGTTTCATTAACATCACCAGCATCAGTAAAAATTATTGTAGCTATAAGATTGTATTCATCAATTCCCTGAATACCGCATATGAGAAGAAACTGTTTGAGAAAAATATAAATATAAGATTTTTATATAAACATGATCTTGAGTGAATTTATCGTACAATTTTCAATATTAAAATGGCTTCTTGTAACTGATTTTATTAATTGTCTACTTTGTGGAAGTTGTTATAAATTTCTGTTACATTAGATGGTGTGTGTATGATAAGTTTTTATGTGAATATGCATTATTCCCCATAAAATAGTCTGCCAATGAAATTGAACTGCATTTTCATCTAGTAGTTTTCTAAACAATGGTTAGTTGCTATAGTGATGTTGTCCCATTTCAGTAAAATTGTTATATCACATTATTATTTTTATAAATGTAAAAATAAATGTTATATCAGCTTGTGTTTTGTTGTGGATGTTTTATGGTAGTGGATTATTTTACAATTATATTCAATATTTAAATAGTTCCGATGCCACTAATATGTTAATATAATATAATGTGGCATAGTTTTAGCTATGTATTACATGCTTCACAAAGGGACAGTTCATTTTTCCTGTGCTATTTATTAGTACTTTATTACTATCACTCTGCTATATATGTAATTGTTTAATCTTCTATTTGTAGAAGTATGTTAGGCCTGGTTCATTTGAGTACGTGTATTCCCTATTAATAGAATTAATAAGTACAACTAATTTCCACTGGTACTGTAGTTTCTTATTCAGTTTGTTTTCTTCAGCTATACACTTCACACTTATTTTTACACATTTTAACTACTAGTATGTCAAAGTATTAACCATAACTTAACTTTTATTTGCTTTTTCCATATACAAATATACATAGGTTAATAGGGTCACCAAAGCAAGTTTCCTAGAGCAAATCTTAAAAAATAAAATAACGCTGTTGAAAAAAGTTGGTGCTTAATTGGACATCCACCTACTTCACCAACTATACCACAACCCAGTCATGGCACTTGCACGACAAGCCCTGGAGATTTTGCAATACGAAAATGAACACGTCATTATCATTATCGTCATTTGTGGCTAAAACATCCTTGACAATGTGCTGTATGGGTTGAATATGTTCTTGATTCATGCAAAAGGCATGAATCCCTTACATTCTGACATGTGCTATTGTAAAATGGTTGTTTAAGAATTTGATGATGTAACGGTGTTCATTTTCGAAATCTTGCGGAAACTCCCCAGTATCAGCATTGCTCTACGCATTTCCTTATTAAATCCGTGAAAATTTAACCTCTGCCATAATGGACGAACCAGCAATGCAGACTTATCACTTCACATTTATAACCTACTGTTTCTGATTTAATCTTGCTGTATTCTTGAGCAATGGAATTAATTACTGTACTGTATTTGTTCATGACGAGCAAGATTCACCTATCCATTTAATACCTGTGACACGGTTTTATAGGGTGTTACCTGGGATGGCGCCAGTGGAGAGCAGAGGGGAGGCCCAACCCCCCCCCCCAGAGACAGTATGAGAACTGTCCCTTTTTAAGGAGAAAAACAATTACAATTTGTTAGAAGAAAAAAAAAAAAATTCGATACTGTATAATAAGAACATAAACTCGATTATATAAGCCTATGAAAACCCTACTTTGTCATATTTTCTGGAGGATTCTCCCCATAGATCACACCTAAGAGATTTTAAGAATATATTTTCTCCATGTTTTGAGCGAAGCATTTACGCTCTCGTCGTAGAGTCGGTCCCCCGTCTGAGACATCAGACCCCGTCGGGAAAATACTGGCGCCACCCCTGGTTGTTAAAAAGTTGTTTTTGTAGGATAATGAAGAATTAGCAATGAGCAACATGGTAGTAATTTGTATTCTGCATTGGACTACCAATGGTCTCATCTTAATACAGGTACTGTATTATCTTATACTCGGATGACTGTTGCACACTTTCAAAAATCCTATATTGGGAATCTCCTTTCTGAATTTCAAATATATTTTTCTTAAATGTTTTGCTGTAAAAGTTTTTTTTTTTTCTCTCTCTCTCTCTCAAGTTGGGAGTTTTTATTGCTGCTCACTTTCACATTGATTTAAAAGAGAATTCTGATTCATTTTTTTTTTTACAATTTTAAAGAAGCCTATGCAGTAAATATAATTACCAATACTTTTTACATGTTATTCAGAACAAAGGATAGGCCTATCACATCTATTATAAATTGATTTTACATAGGTTTAGTTTTGAGTATAAAATACTTAATCACAGACCACTGTGACTTAATGTATAGGATGTTTACCAAATGTATATCTTGAAATAGCAATATTGCTATGTATAAATGGTTTATTAATTTTTTTTTATTCAAATATTTTTCTAGAAGATCTACTTACTCCGAAAATGACATTTTTAACATTAAGTTTAATCATATGTACTTTAACGGATTTGGGGAAGATATGGTTTTGGCAAACTGACAATTAGTAAAGGGCGCCCTCAGTAGTTACAATTGCGTAATTAAAGGGATCTACACTTGGGTAAGGTGTAAAAAGGTAAAGATAACGATGCAAACAAAAATACAAGACATTAAACTTATAAAGAAAAATAATTTTAAAAATATTAACTTTCAATATGAATGGAAAGGGTAGTGATATTTAAAAAACGAATAAGAGATGTAATACTTACATGATGAGTAGATGTTTCGAAATAGAAAATAACAAACTAAACGAATAACATTAAAAATCTATGCACACGTTATTTTAAAAGACAAAAATAAAATATGTAATATAAAATTAATTTAATTTTCCAAGAAAATTACACTAAGTATACCCAGCTTGTGAAATAACCTCGGACAAAATTATCACACGACTACGAGTGTCCAACTGCGCCGTTCGCTTTATATAAATTGTAAAACAAAACTACCACCTCCACTTATTTACATTGCTTTTTATGTAAGGCTACAGTAGTGTTATTAGCTGAAATAAAATCTTAAAATCTCCAAGAAAATGTAGGCTACTTCCTGAACCAGAACCATGATATTTAAATATAATTTAATGTCTTTATTCCGTATGAAGAAAACAAACTTTGACAAATAGTTACAAAATACAGGGCGGTCGGAATGATCATTTTTCACGCACTTTATCACTAATTCTATTACCGTAAACATTTTCAACACTTGACAGACGAAAGATTTTTTGGTCTTTTGTTGTTTGTCTTTCCGTGATGTTAATGTGTACTTTTGATTTTTATGACAGTGTGATGTAATAAAATGATCCTCAAGCCGTTATGTAAACAGAACGTTATAAAGTCTGGTTTCCATAGAATCTCTACAAAGTCACTACAGCTTTTTCACTGCAATCCTTTTGCACTCTGCGTAGCTGTCCCCCGTCGCAATCGGGAACGCTCCTTCAAAGCTTGGTTTCAATAGAATCGCTACACAGTCACGACAGCCGCATTTCCAATGCAATTTTTGCAATGCGTATCTGTCCCCAACGCAATCGGGAACTTGTAGCGATTTTTATGGAAACCAATCTTTAAAGTGTTTGGGAAATACAGTAACAGCAAACCAAAGGAATAATTTTACATTTCTTGAAAATCATAATACTGAAATACAGAATGCCTAAGAAGAGCAAGAGCCAGACACTATTGCCATGATGTAGCAACTTAATTGCAAGTGGCGAGTGCTCTAACATCTAAAGGTAATAACATTTTTAAAAATAATGCTGATGTATTTTATAAAAGTGGATTAATTTTTTTTTATCATAAAATGAGACATAAAATTAGACCTTTTATAATCTGGATAGGGTAGTTTACTCCCCTCTCTATCCTCCGTTCTATGGATAAGAAAACAATGATGTAATCTTGAAAATTAACTGTTGCAAGTCAACAAAATCAAGTCAATAATCTGTCGCTTACAGACACTTTTTTCAGAATATATATACAGTATATATATATAGATATATATATATGTATATATATATGTTCTTAG
>NW_022744507.1:77783-111585 GCF_011630105.1 Anneissia japonica | reverse complement strand
GTTATAATAGTATCAAGCGTAGCTCATCAACATTCCTTTATTTCCGTTGTATGAAAAAGGTGTCTCTGGCGGGATTCAAACTTGCAACTCTCACACCATTAGACTACGCATGCCTACGGTATACGCGCAGATCTAGCTCCCAGGCACTTTATCACACTGACTGAAAGGCTCACTCATAGTGTAGCTGTGGGTAAGCTAGAAAACATGGTAGATAATATTCAAATCAAGTTTGCTGCGTAGCACCGAATGAAATAGAAAAATAATAGTAATAATGACAGTGTTCGAATAGGAACATTTGAATAGGGACATTAACCGTGTGTGCGGAGTCCTTGGTTCGAGTCCCCTAGAGGCTGGATTCCTTTTCTTTTCTGAATCTTCTGTTATCATTTAAATTTATATTATTCGTTACAGTACTGTACAGTAGAACGTACGCCCTCCGGTCCCGTACCGTACGTAAAATCGAGGTTCTACTGTACAGTATTCCACTTGCTGATTCTGGGTTTCCCATATGCCTTTAAATCTCTTTATACAATTGATCAATATTGTTAATGAAATTTATAATGAAGTACCATGTATATCTCGGTTATGAAATGACACATTTATAAATACTTCAAAGCACACTTGAGTTAATTGCGGCAATAATTATTTATTAAAACGAAATTTTCGGTAGCACCTGCTATCTTCGTCATCAGCCTGCAGTATATGTGTAAACAGTTAAACAATTAACAATTGATAGGCCTATGCAATGAGTGCTGCTATTATATATAAACAAGGTAAGCCAAACGGATTTTAGCCCTAATGAGAGTACTGTCAGTCTAGTACTGTAGAAAATTAGTAGGGCTAGAACATTAGCACTTAGAATAATCATGGAACATACCAAAGAGTATTTAGAACAAGAGAGCCAACTATGCTTATTGAGAGCGTAAAAAACGATACGCCATACGCAGCTAGTGTAGGACGCCAACTAACGCTTGCAGGGGCGGATTTAGGGGGGGGGGGCGGCCCGGCCAACTTTCGGCCCCCACTTTTGGACATCTCTGGATCCGCCCCTGGCTTGTATGTACTTTTTATTACCATAGAAATATAATAATAAAACATGGTAAATAATATTCAAATCAAGTTTGCTGCGTAGCACCGAAAACACATATGAAATAGAAAAATAATAGTAATAATGTTTAATAGTTCTATGTTTATTACCCAGTACTCCACCGCGCACGGTCTGTTTGTCACAGTATTGTACTTTTGTTTTCTGCTTACTGAGTTCATAGCGGGCGTACTTTTACTGCGCTGCACTGGGTAATAAAAAGTACATACAACCGTCATTGGGCGTCCTACGCAGGCGTGACGCTTTCAAAAACAGGAGTACGCTCTCTTGTTATATTTAGGCTCTTTGAACATACTAGCAATTATCGGTAAATAAAATATAGCAGGAAAGTTACAAATTTAAGTGTGTATTAAGTAAAGCCTGAAGCAAGCCTAATCCCTTATTTTCAAAATTCATGAAATTTCTGCACATCTTCTTTTTCGTTGAGGACCTAAAATTATTATCTATTATGATGCATTTTGCAGTATTAAATTCCCTGGATTCATTTCATATTAGTTATGTTGTTTAGCCAAAGGTAGTTTTTGTTTCTAATAAAGCTCTAGTGATTATTATCTTTATGTGGAGCCCTTTCTCCGACGTAAAATACCACTTACAGCACATCATTAATAGATGATATGATATTGTGGGTGTTGCAAGTTAGTGACGATAGCTGGATGATACTTTTAGTGTTGGGTATAGGTATGACACTGTCTCTGTTATGAGGATATGACAGCAGGCTAATGAGAGGAATTCCCCACATCTACCCCAGAGCGCGTTATTTACCAATGGCGGCGTCAGATTCGGGTCCAATTGAGTTTCCCCACGGAAAATGGCACTTTAAGCAAAGACTTATAACTGTTACAGTTATACAGTTATAAGTCCTTGCTTTAAGACTGTAAAATTAATGTTCAGTTTTTTTTCCGAAGGGTCCAGAGTTTTTTCTTTCTTAATTGCTAGAAGATTTATTTTGTCCATAAGCCTTGTAACTACTTTGTGACTTCGTACCCTCCTATCTAACGCCCACTGTTTCTACCCCAAGAAGAGATATTATACGCGTCCTCCTGAAATTTCCCACCCACCTCAGTCCCACTATTGGGGCTAGGGTGAGCAAATTTTAAAATAGACACCTCCAGATACCCCAAAATGGTATTCGGAGACCGTAAAAATATGTAGTTTTCTATATTTATTCCCGACGGAGTCCCAGAGTCTTGTTCCCAAGATTGCCCTTATGTTTTCCAAAATCCGAAATATAAAGTCTTTCTCCATCTTATCGTTACCGGTTTGACTTTCAGTCAAGAAGACATTTGCTGCTTGCCATAAACTGCGGTTGTAGACCTTTCAATAATTCGATCCTATATCTACCCCTCCTGTTATAGGTCAACTCCTACGCTTTTGGAGTTTTTAGGAGTTCGGTTTTACCCGCCAGAACCAGAACCATTGCAATAACAGAGGTAAACTTGTTATAGATTGGGCCCAGACAAGATAATAATTGATCACAGAAGTTAGAATTATGCTTTAAATGTGAAGAGATTTTGTGAGAATACAGTGTATTGTAATTTTGTTTAAAAAAAAGATGTGCCTTCAAAAGGATCAATTGGCATACAAACGATTTGATTGGTGAAATATTGGTTCGGTCAAAATCGGATCGCTTGACAAATAGAGCATCTGGGGGTTACCGCAAGGTTTGTTACCTGATCGCGGATGGGAGGGTGACATTACATAAAACAATAGGACGTCAAGAAGGAGTTACGACTTGGCAATTGCAAAAATATTTAATCATGTTGTTTTTATATATTATATTTATATTTCTGTTGACTGTGTTCTTGCTACACTGCTGAGAGCTCTAGTTGTGGGCATGCGTCATATCTATTCTATACAGTTGTTCATCCTTTCTATTGTGGTTCGCAAGTAGCCTCCGAGTGTGATTACAGCAACCGCAGTGCAGTGACCAAAACAACCATATCCCCCATCTTAAAAAACAAAGAAATGGTAACATTGTAAAAAAATACTTAAGATTAAAACTAAGTAACGTATGTGGTAACTCGCTACCTAAAAAAATAGTAATATACATTTAGTAAGAGAAGAGTGATACAGATATATACTACACACATCCATGTTTATATTTATATATACATATATACATATATATGTATATATCTAACGATTCTTAAAATACTTTTCAATAATAAATTTAAATTTAACGTAAGGATTTTTTTTTAAATCATCCAACCATTCGACGCAACTATTTATGCAATTTAAAAAAAGCGCGAGCAAAGTCGCGTTGATAGTGACGTCAATCACTAACAACGCAATTAACTTCGCTTGCAGTTTTTCAGATAATGGTGGTGCTGTATAGGCAAATAGGTCTATACATACTGTAAATAACGAGCCAAATTATATATCAGATTTATGCCACAATTTTTGTTTCATTGCCACAGCTTAATAAAGATTTTTAGTGGATAGTATATTATTGCTCAATTAGGCCTACTGGCGTACAATAGCTGAATTAGTTCCAAGCCGAAATTTGAAAGTTTCCGATGCGCTAAACTCCAGCGTCCCCCATACTGATCCCATTTTCTGATAGGTTCGGTAGGCTTTTCGATGCAAAAATTGAATTCGGTATGAATAGGCCTACACCTTAATCTACCAACAGACCCCAGATTAGCGTAGTACGCCACTGAATTACACATTTCTATATTTCGAGCGAATACTTACACGCAGCGTGTTACGTTACTTGCTGCGCGTTGGTTACACATTGAATTAACGTATGCCCGGCGTTAGATACGCGTGGCGTATCTCTCAAGTCTGAAACAGGTCTGAACGTAATCGGCAGTCGGTCGGCGTTGCCAATGCACTAATTAAACTAAGGTATCTTAGAGCAGACTTAAATTTAAAATTAAAGTGTCTGGACGGAATTACATAAATACAATCATATTCGTAGAGCGATTATTCCGTCCAGGTTAAGGTTAGCTTGTGACGAACGCCCCCAGTCGTGACAACGTTTTAGCGTCGTTTGGACAATTGGAGAGTATGGTAAACTTAAGAATTGCCTTTGATCTTACCTGATGTCAATATGTTCACGACAGAGAAACATCCACTATCTAATTGCCAGCTAAGAATGTGATTTAACCAATCAGAACGCATGAATTCATCATATCCTAATAAGCCACCACAGAATGCAACTGGAATTAAACAATATTTATTTATGGTATTTAAAATCTTGACTGATAAAGATAGTAAAAATATAATAATAATAATAATAATAATAATAATAATAATAATAATAATAATAATAATAATAATTAATTATTATTATTATTATTATTATTATTATTATTATTATTATTATATTAAAGATTATGATAATAATAGTGATAACAAAAATATTAGTAGTATAATACTAACGCCGATGCTGGCGGCGGCAGTGGCAACGACGGCGACCGTCACCACCACCACCACCACCTTTACCATCGTTACCATCATCTTCATCAATATTGTCATCATCTCTATCATCATCATCATCATTTATTGTTATTTTGTAGGTAATATTATAATCATTATTATTTTTAGATTTTTAATATTGACTTACTTTGTTCCATAAACATATCATGGTCGTATCGGCCACTAAAGTCCGTTTTAGCAAGCTCGTCAGCTTGTTGATAAATACGAGAACAGAGACCTGTGATAACTTGCCTATTTCGCTGTCGTGTAAGGTCGTAGCTTAAGCATTGAAGCTAAAATGTTCCAAACATAGATACACTCATTATACACAATCGTTTTTACAGGTATTTTTTGGGTCTACTACAGGAATTCGACTTTTCTGTTAACTTATCTATCTTAAGCCATGTCCAGACTATCAATCTTTATTTGACAAAAACATGTGACATGTCTAAATATGGTCATGATGACATCACATCATATTTAGGCACATTGTGACTATTATGGGCATACAACAGTTTTTTGTCAAAGAAAATTTGTGCACAGGGCCTAATTATTATGATGCTAGGCGATTATTATTGTGTAAATATGTAAAAATCACTGGATAGCAGTGTTGATATTGTCATTGCAATCGTCGCCGCCGTCGTCGTCGTCGTCGCGGTCGTCATTGTCAGTGACACTGTCTTAAATGCCTACCATTTCAAAATCTCGGAAATTCCTTTTTCATTTTATATCCTCCAATTATTGTCATCACAAACAAATACTTATCAAGTTAACATTATTACTATAAAATAAGAAAAATAAATATTGATGCTGTTTTATCATTTTGTATAGAAATTTAATAATGAGTTGTACTTACGTGGTCTATCAGCATAAAATAGAGCAGTTGATGAGTGACCTCATAACCTGTGTATCCATCCGCTTCCATTATATCTAAGCAAGCACGAGTCACTGTACATTGTTTTCTTGAATGTCTACAGAACGGAATAATGTAGATAGATAGATATTTTAAGGACAAGCTAAAAAAAATCGAGCTTAACCACTTTTCTAAAGAAATAAACACAGGACCCTTAGATTTGCAGGCAAGAATCCTCACCACGAAGCTATTCAAATTCACTCTAATATAATGTGTTTCAAACGTGTGTGTACTCATTTTCAAATGTGATTTAACTACAAACTATAAGTAACTTTATTAACAATTTCATAAAGCAAAACAAAATTGAAATTAAGTTGAACATGATAGATAGAAAACATAATGCAAATAAAAGTTTATATTGTACATTATCTTTAAACAAATTATATAATCAATAATTATTGTGATGCATAGTGCAGAGTGTAATTGCAATTGCAAAATAATTTTAATTTAAAATAATTTTTTTGTGCTTACTAATACAGGATAAATTATTAAGGTTAGTAAAGCTAAAGCTCATGGAATTTAAACATACATAATATTGATGATGAATTATATATTTATAATTATAATAATAAAACTAACAAGATTCATGTGCTATAATTGAATTGTATATTTGTAAATAATCATAGAAGAAGCAATGTTTAGGCTTGGTGGCAATATATTCTTTTATTTTTATTTCGTTTTAATGTTTTAACAAGTCTTTACAATTTTGTCACCATCTTTTGTAATAAAATTGTGATTAGTTCTATTTATTTCATTGGTTTCCATGTTTGTTTACAAATGTTAGAATAAGTATTTAATTTTAACTGATTATTTAAACATATAATAAACTATAGGCCTATTAGAAAAAATTTAATTATTCAATTAATCAATCGCCACAATTTACTTTGGCTTAATGTCCAGAATCGTCTTCAAGTACAGTGGGTGCGATAGGCGCATTCATGACTGTTGAAAGTACAATGTAAAGTCCATTAAAATACCATGTAGTAAAATAAGGTAAAAGGTATTTATGATACATTTTGTTAATTATGATGCACCGAATATTTGATGCATTCACATGAAGAAAAAAATACAACATGTTAAATAGTTTTATTCGCTGTAACTTTATATTTAAATATTTAAAGTCTATTTATAATTGCTGATGTTTTGTTAGGCCGACGCAAAGAATATTCTTGTGCCACTGTGTAGCAAATGTGTTTTTCTAAGAAATTCAAATTAAGAAAGCCACCGAATCTTAATTGAAAGGTCTGCGGCTCGGAAATTTGATGGAGGATTATAGAGTATGTTGTTCTCGCCAGTTTGTCAATGACTTTTAACAAAAAAGAAGACATGTTAAAGATGTCAAGAAATGATCTCACGGGCAGGAGAGCCTAAAGTTATAATTAATTTGAATAATTACAGTACTGTACTTCACGTATTTCGTTTTTCCTTTCTTTTCCGTATTATATTTCTTAACTTTGTTTTTCCTTTTCATTTCTTTTTTATTAATCTACTTCCTTTCATTCTTCCTGTTGATTCTCTATATATCTTTTCTTTACTTTTATTCCTTTTAACAATTCCCTTTCTTTCATTTTCCTTCACTTATCTACAATTTCTTTCCCTTTTTTGCCTTTTCTTTTAATACATTGACTTTTTTGTTACTTCTTTTACTTTTCCTATTAGGCCTATAATTATTATTATTTTTTTTTTCCTGTCTTTCAAATTCCTTTTCTTTCCTTTTTACTTTACTTTATCCTTCCGTTGTCTTTATTTACTTTTCGGTTTCCTTTCCTTTTACTTACTTTTTTTCTATTCGTTTCTCTTTTTAGATTTTTCTTTCCTTTTTTCTTTCTTTAACTTTTCCTTTTCTTTTTAATTTCTGTCATCCACTTAATTTTTTCCTTTTTCCTATTCTTTTTTTTCTATTCCTTTTTCTGTTTCCTCATTCACCTTATCTTTTCTTTTCTGTCCACTGCTTTATTATCATTTACCTTTCATTTTCCTTTTTTTCAACACTTTAACTTTAACACACAAAATGCATTATAAATTGGCCGAAACCATTTTTAATAAACATACTGTATCAACTAGAGGGTTAGAGAGCCTCCCTTGTACCCATTAACTGATAAAGACTTCAATCTACACAATATTCATGTGATATTTATTCAGTATTCATCGGCATTACCGGTAAAGATTCACTGAAAGGCAAACACTTACATAAATTAGGGCATCGGTAGAAAACGTTTAGTGGCTCCGTTCATGGGCTGGTTTGCCAATAATGTTGAGCAATGGGTTTTGAATAGGCCTATGTAATTTTTATGAGCCCTTTTTTCAGTTGTACAGTGTATAGTTTCTTTTAGACCTAACATTTTAATTTAGTATGCGTCAACTATTATAATTTAATTTAGGTCTACGTCAGCCACTAACGGTAAAGACTTCGCTCAAAGGCAAATACTTAATGTAAATTAGTGCCCGTAGGCTTGTTTATTAATAATGTTGAGCAATGAGTTTTAAATGTGTCAATATTATGAGTTCTTTCACAGTTTTACAAAGTGTAGCTTCATTTAGACCTACATTTTAATTTTAGTACCGGTATACGTCAACTATTAACATATAGTTTAAGTTTACGTCAGCTACTAAATCAAAGACGTCATGTGTTTTTAGCATAGAACGTAGCTTTCGTTGAAATTGTTTTTTATTTCTGGAATATATTTCTGGAAATTACTAATCTTTAAAAAAATACATTTTGTTTCTACGAACAACACAGATTATCTAAAATTACCAAACACACACACACACACATACACACCCCCCCCCCCACACACACACACACACATATATATATATATATCTTGACAAAGGTTGATAACCGAAAACGTTTGCTCACTATTAAATAAATATATACCTGGCAACTTATTCCCATTCCACACACATTCAATCAAACCATTGAACTACACATTTTCAAGCATTTATAATTTACAAGTGATTAACTTTCATTAAAAACACAAGTTAGTTTTTATACTTTTTGCTACGATAATTTAAATGGTTTGAAAGACAACGGCTGAAGTTACAACATGACCAATAATTAAAAATTTAATAACGGTTTAACTATTTAATGTTTTATTATTTGAATTATTATTATTAGTTCAGCACCACAAACAGTATGTATAAGTTCTACTGTTTTCTCTACTCTCTCCGTTCCACGCGCCTCAGGATATTGGTTAAGTAACAATTATTGTTGTGTCTTCTTAATAATGTGACCATAATAATAATAATAATAATAATAATAATAATAATAATAATAATAATCATAATAATAATAATAATAATAATAATAATAATAATAATAATAATAATAATAATAATAATAATAAATTTATTTTTATATAGTGAAGAATGATATAAACGTCTATGCGCTTTACATTAAAAGCAAAAGCCGGAATAAAATTAAAAGAAAAGATGATTAAAACAGCGAGCGAAAAAGAAATGAAACGGGGACCAAGAGATCTCCACGGTTGAAGCTAGCTGCTGCTATGGGCGTGGCACATTGTAGAAAGAAGGGTCGGAGTTGTCTCGTGCAGTATGTGTGTAATGGAATCTTTAAAAGCCAGCCATGAAGCACGATTTTCATTTATTCATTGGTTAGTATTTAGACTTTTATGATTTATAGGCCTTCGAGTGTGATGTAAGCAAATTAGAAAATTACAAGAACGAGCGTTTTTTGGGTTCTCGCATCTTTCTCTGCGTGCATACCAACTCGACATTACCTTAATATTATTATTGTTCATAAAAAGAATTCTTTAGAGATCTCATCTTGTCAAATGCTTATAAGAAGAGGATGTAGGCCTATCATCTATTTTTTTTTATAAATCAAGAACTAGTGCTGTCTAATTACGCATGCGAATAACATGGAAAATTAGGCGTTTTAATCTGATTTGAATTCCCAACAAAGCCTTAATGGCCTAGTTGGTTAAGGTTCTGCATAGACCTCAGAAGGTCCCAGGTTCAAATCCTGGTTTGAGCACCTGTTTTTCACACTCGCAGATTCCTATTTAACGTTTAATATGTGTTTACATTTATTTATGGCGTTACCGCAAGACGGTTTAGAGTTATCGCTATTATAATCAAAGAGGTTGCATAGACAGTGACTGATAAAAATCAAAGCAGTTGTAATCTGCCATTTTCATTTGTCATTATCAGTATGATTATCTTTATTATTATCATTATTATTGGCATTTTCAGTATCATTATCTTTATCATTATCATTATTATTATTTGAATTAGTATTGGCTGGCTTACCCGGTTCCAAGCAATTCAGTCAAACACTCATCACTAGCTTCCTCTGTTAGTTCACCTTTGTTTTTGATTCCAAACAATATCGGATTCTCCGTTAAAACATTATGTTGACGTTTTACATTCCAGAAATCCTTTTTAATAAGATCTGAAAAGTCTGAATCAAGGAATAAAAAAGAATAAAATTTAAATAATAAAGCCCTTTGGATTTCTGCAGTTGTTTTAACATTATGTTAGTATTTAGCATAAATGACACGACTTTCATTGGATTATTTGGTATATAATTAAATAAATAACAATTCTAATAGTCCAAACAAGTACAATGCTCTGAAGGTGTATGACGCTACACAGCGCGTTGAAACACGCTCTGGAAATGAAGCGCGAATAATTCAACACGAAAATCATGTTTACTTCTAATATCCCGCGGTAAACAGATGAAAGTGTATCAAATTATCCGATAGCCGATCCAGATTATCAGTAAGATGTCGTGTGTATTAAATTTATCATCTGGTGGAAAGCAAGTACGTGTGACTAATTTAAGAATTATTTCATAGAAGCGAGCGTTGGCGATGTGAAATATACTACAAGTTGAGAAATCGCTTCTTATTTAGCAGACGACTTAATCAGGGCGTAAAAGAATCGACGCCACGCACCATACAACGTTGCAGTCATTTATAGGCACAACAATTGTTTAAATTTCAGATCAATTTTCAACCAAATTACCTTCGATAATGATAGATTGACGATGTGGGGATAATGTTACAACGAGTGTGTATTTTAAAGTTCACCGTTATTACGGATCAATGGGATGCAAAAACAATAATTCTGCACACAAATAGGCATATTCTTTGTGGTCATGATGTGATGTCATTGTTCGGAGATGCAAAGTTCCAATAATAAAATAATGGTGTCAGAACGTTAAAATGTTTCTACATCAGCCCCACCCATAGCCATGTTAGAGTTGAAGTAACAGTTGACTCAAACCATCTAAAATGTTTAGCGTTACCACTCCCCCTCCCCATTCACCCCACTAAAAAATCCTAGGCCCGCCTCTGTAACCTCAAGTGTGCAAACGGGACCAACTGTTTTTCATCAACCTGTGTGTATATGTGCATGTTTATAGAACTAGAACTTGCTTTGATTTATCATACATGCATATACACAAACAGACTATATGCACGGATGCCTCCGGTATATATTTTAACATGCATAAAATTATTTATATTTAAGTGTAACCCACACACATAACCCCCCTCCCCCCACAAAAAAATAAATAAGAATAATAGACAGTTTTGATGAGTACACTTACGTTCATAATATGCAGGTAGAGCTTTGTATACGAAAGGTTGGGCGAGTGTTACTATTTCGTCAATACGCGTTGAAATTCCTTGTATGGTAGTTTGGAGATTGGTTCCGGACCCAATGTATGACATTGACTCAATGGCGGCTGCAATTTCAGCTAAAGGAGAACACAATTAATAAAATGTAATTTATTTTTTTATTAGCATTAATAAACCGTTTTCCTAATTTATTGTACATAGGCCTATCACAAATAAAACAAGTAGATTTATTGATTTGTTACAATTGGTTGAGAGATTATAAAAATAATATATGTCTAATGGCTACTTAAGCTTACGTAAAGAGTAAACAGATCAGTTTTGATATTTAAATATTTATGTGTTATTATTTATTTAATTTGATTTAAGTTCATATAGGTAGAAGACCAAGGATATGCCAATAACAACCCCGAATTTAATCACTTTACCAGCAAGCTGACTTACAGTAGGCAAAAAGTACAAAGGGTCGTTCACAATCATCAATCTCACAAGTGTACAAACAATACGCTAGAGGGGGGGGGGTGGGGTTAGACAAATGTGTAGACTTCTACATATGCATGAAAATTGTAATTCAAAGTAACATGCAATATTTCAAATATATAGATTTTTATGACAAATTATATTAAATTTGGAGGTTTTGTAACGCTCAATCGTCTCCTCACCTGCAATATGCCATTTTTTTTTTTTTTTTTATAAGAACCACTAAAATTTTGCTCATGTTCAGTGTTCCTATTTTTAGGCGATTTCAGACTCAAAATGTTCTTATTTTGTTCTTATTTTACGCAATTTTCAAACATAGATAATTATTATTGTACAGCAGTATAGCCCTACTACTGTACTGGAATGTAGGTAAAATGGCCCCGGAAAAAATGGTCCCGAATGACAGTTCACCTATTGAATTTAGAGGGTATTACATAAGTCACACCTAAACTGCACATAAGGTAGAGACATAATTTTTTGGTTTTCTGTTAAAAAAAAATAATAACCTCATTTTACATTTTACCTCAGCCTCAATTTGTTCTTATTTTGTTCTTTTAAGCAATTTCAGCCTCAGTGTTCTTATAAAGAAAAGTGCAGTCAACATTATAAAGCATTTATATCGCTATGGACTACCGCTAAATTAACGTAGAATTCTAGCTCAATATTTCGCCAGTTCCACAACATTACCTTCAAATGATAACGGATTTGGACACATGGAATTTTCGCTCATCATTCAAACACTATGCACGTTATTCGACACAATAAAATTACCTAGTTAACAATTCATAAAATGATGTAAGTAAACAGTACTTTTAGCCGGCAATTTATTTTTCATTCGTGACCATGTAAGTTGTTCGTACGTGTTTGAACCTCCAGGGTGACCGGTATAATTAAAAAAAAAACCGGAGTAAACAAAATGAATTTGTTTTTGTAAGCAGTTGGGATAACTGAAAAACTTCAAAAGCCTTACTGTTTGCTTTGGGGCATAATTACGATGTGCATTACTAGAAACGTAATGGCATTTCAATGTATTAAGTAAATAGCGACAACATACAATGATACATGAAAGAGAATAGTTTAATTGTGCCGATGGGCAAACGGATGTTTCATGATTTTTGAGTCGGAAATCTGGCGTTCGGCAAACGGGATTTCATATAACTCCGGTAGGGTAATATGTATGTGAGTGGTGATTTAATGTATAGGTTACAGCCCGTGCAAACAGAATCAACAGGTTTCTGAAAAAAGTTATGGATAATTAACAATTAACGTTGACTTTGTTTCGATAAAAATTTACCAAATGCAGAAAACGTTTTATTTAAAAATATTTAAAAATTAAATAAATCAACTGCTTTTCTGCATTCTTTAGGTCAACCAATTTTAAACTCATTCATTTTAGAACCTATCACAAAATTTTCAAATTAAAAAATGCAAAAATTAATGTCATCATTTTGTCTGTCTCTTATACACATCTAGATGTGTATAAGAGACAGACATTACCTTAATATTATTATTGTTCATAAAAAGAATTCTTTAGAGATCTCATCTTGTCAAATGCTTATAAGAAGAGGATGTAGGCCTATCATCTATTTTTTTTTATAAATCAAGAACTAGTGCTGTCTAATTACGCATGCGAATAACATGGAAAATTAGGCGTTTTAATCTGATTTGAATTCCCAACAAAGCCTTAATGGCCTAGTTGGTTAAGGTTCTGCATAGACCTCAGAAGGTCCCAGGTTCAAATCCTGGTTTGAGCACCTGTTTTTCACACTCGCAGATTCCTATTTAACGTTTAATATGTGTTTACATTTATTTATGGCGTTACCGCAAGACGGTTTAGAGTCTGTCTCTTATACACATCTAGATGTGTATAAGAGACAGGTCTTATTATTGTTATGTCCTCATTATTAAATATGATTTAACTATACACGGACACACAATTACTGTTCAAAGATAGATGCAGAATATCGGAGAAAATAGCGGGGTATGAAGGAAGGGGTCTAATTTTTATATTCTGTTTCTGTTAAGTAAATAGCGACAACATACAATGATACATGAAAGAGAATAGTTTAATTGTGCCGATGGGCAAACGGATGTTTCATGATTTTTGAGTCGGAAATCTGGCGTTCGGCAAACGGGATTTCATATAACTCCGGTAGGGTAATATGTAAGTGAGTGGTGATTTAATGTATAGGTTACAGCCCGTGCAAACAGAATCAACAGGTTTCTGAAAAAAAGTTATGGATAATTAACAATTAACGTTGACTTTGTTTCGATAAAAATTTATCAAATGCAGAAAATGTTTTATTTAAAAATGAATAAATCAACTGCTTTTCTGCATTCTTTAGGTCAACCAATTTTAAACTTCATTTTAGAACCTATCACAAAATTTTCAAATTAAAAAATGCAAGAATTAATGTCATCATTTGGTTGTACAAAAGCCATGGCTTTAATAATAGGCCTATTCCTTCAAAAAATATTTTGCTTGGAGGGGGTGCTGTTTTATATCAAGTGTACGTTATTTCCTAACATTGCAAAAATTATACCATTCCTTTAAAATAACTCGAAAGGAAAATAATGTACTTATAGAATTGTTTATTATTCCTATTTTCATAAAATGTTGTACAAAATTAATTAGTGAGTTAGTTAACAATGACTTATAACATTTTTTATTTATATTTAGCTCTGGAAACTCTCCTCTTAACAGCTCTGAGGATAAAGATTGAATTAGGTCTGTCAGACTGTATACCCTGGTCTTTATACACATCTAGATGTGTATAAGAGACCCCCCCCCCACACCCCACACAGCAGACCGAAGAGATCCCCATAGCTGACTTGGTCGCCTGGAGCGGGCGTGCGTGTGTAGTGTTCATGAGGAACACTCACACAGGGAGAGTTGTTTTTTTTTAAAGAGTTTGATTTTCAGGGCATCCTATTCTTCCGGTATAAATCAAAAGCATTAGGGCTATATAATGCTAAAAAGTGGGTTCAGAAAAGTACCCAGCTTAAAAATAGTATACAGAAGTTAGTAACATGATTTTAAATAATGACCAATAATAATAATAATAATAATAATAATAATAATAATAATAAAAATAATAATAATGACCAATTCACAATTCGTAGGCCTATTTTAAAACTATGTAGGAATATTGCGAAATGATAACTTGTTCAAAATTTAATCTCTTTTCACTTCCATAACAGATGAATTGAGTTGGTTATACCTCCATTAATAGATAAAGTGCAAGAAACACAAACATATTATATAAATACAATATGAATAATAATAATGACTATATGCTTATATTTATACGAGTTGACGGGTATTGTGAAATACATAACGCATAAAATGATGTAGGCCTAATACATAATACCTTGAGTTTGTTATGAATACACAGGTGTACAATACGCTGTGCATATTAATATATTATATGCTGTACAATGAATAACTGCTACTATTATAATTACACAACGAGCAGGGTATCGTGATATATAAACAAGATTCAAAATAAAAGATGTGTTACGAATACCCATAATGCAATATGCTATCATTATATTTAAAAAATAGGCCTACAAATTAATGAATACCATAGAGTTTCGAGTAACATACTGCTGGTACAATTTCAATTTTACTTATTTGCCCAACCCCCAAATTTTTATAAATATTTTATTGCTATTTTTTTTTATAACTATATCTCTAAATATTTTTAAAATCACCTAAATTACGAAAAGTTAATATTGTCAAAAATTGAAATGTATATAGGCAATACAAAAACAAGCGCATGGTGCATTTTTGTTTAAATATATAACATAAAAAGACAACATGATGCGAATTCATATAATTATTTTATAGGTATCCGTATATTTAAAAATGTTAGGCCTATATTATAATTAAGAAAAAGTGGTCCGGCCAACCGGCGAGGTTCCAACGGCCCTGATTATCCCTCGCATGTATAATGGTGGACGTGATTTCAGTTAGAGTAAAAGATGGTCCCCATGGTCTGTGACGGCCACAGGGGACCCGACCTCGGTGTTAATCCCCTCGCAGGAAGGTAGCAGATAGAATTATAGTTCAATGTCACAATAAAATATTGCTTTATTAGGTTTCATATAGGGGGATCCTGGAGCTCGGGGCCTAGGTTCAAAGAACCTGTTGAACCTGCAGTAGTTACGCCATTGCTTATACAAAAATAAATGCATGGCTCTCATGCCAAATGAATTCTAGAAATAAATTCCTTCGCTACACCCACTGAAAGCTTTCTGTCGGGCACGACAGCACACCAAATATATTTCTAAGCCCAGTCGAATGGCCGAGCGGTTAACAGGGGTGCCGGAAGCTATAGCCATAATATCGGCGCTGGTTCAAGCGGCATACTCGCCTATCAGAACCATAATGGTTCTGGTGGTATAGAATAGTCTTCTCGGCTCAGAAACATGAACATATAATATATAGATAATATAACTCATTTTATAATTTGCAATACAAAAACACAAAACCTAGAATACCATATTTAAGTTATGAATACTGGCAAAATAAAAAAAACAACAACAATTAATTGGGGCTATGTAACTGGTTATCGCAGCATTTAATACTATTATTGTTATTATTATTATTATTATTATTATTATTATTATTATTATTATTATTATTAATTTATTAATTTATAAATGGGTCGAACATAAGTAGCATCTCAACGATCAACAGATACCACAATTAGGGCCTACATTGAAAGACCACCGGTATCTACCGGTGCTTTTTACCGTTTTTGGCCTACATTATAGAACTCAGTCAGATTCCTTGAATTTACGGCATAGGAAAATATTACTTGGGTCATATTCGTTTTCATTATGTTCTTTTTTTTCGAAATGTCCAAAATTTGTATACTAACCTTGGGTCATTCGCAAGCCAGAGATTACATCAAGGTTAACTGTATTATATTCATTACCGAGGAAAAGCAAAGCCGTTTGCAGAGATTTAATGATTCTACCAAGATTTTCTTCATTCTGTGCACAGTTTCTGTCTAAATCCGATGAAGAAGATGCATTTATGGAGATTAACATGAGTGTACATGCCAGCATGAAAATTCTTGAGGCCATTGTCTAGTGAAACCACTGTTAAGAGAATAAGATTAAATGGCTAGTAATAATATTGAATAATATTCTGCCGATATAAACTGAAAAAAAAATCATATTCATTATATTTTTATATAATGGACCTTGGATCTTTTCGACAAGCCCCGCCCCTTAGATATTGTTGCTAAGGTCCCACGTAAAAACATACGCAAACACGTTCATTTTTGTGGACAACACGTGTATGGGCGGCCATTAGGTCCAAAATAGACAACCATTGGCGACAATTTTTATTGTCCTTACTGCGTGACAGTGGGATTGTTCGTACGCCAATGTTTGTCTATTTTGGCCCTAATGGCCGCCCATACACGTGGGTTTCTTGGGCACGCGCGTATTCCTGACACTGCTCTGATTGGTCAGCTGTTAAATTTGATTGACACTCTGGAATGGTCCATTATGTCCATTCTTTGTGATCTGATCTCCAAAGGGGAAAATTTTCTGAAGTTCAAAACAAATAAGTTTTTGAATACATGATTTTCTTATAGTAACAGTTATTTCAATCGTAAAAATCGGAATGTCTGTATAAATAAAAATGTAAACTATAATTGAAATAAAAATTAGAAATTAAACACTTGTCAAAAGGATTAATTGTATAAAGAAAATATAGAAAAAATAAAAATACCATGCTTCTTCCTGCGTTTGACAGGCAGCACCAAACTTGAAATGACTACGTGTTACTTTGTTTCAATTTATTTACCTTTTATCATGCATGCTAAACATATACCATATCATACATTATGTTTTTGTTATTCGTGAACATTTTCAGGTGTACGATATAGAACTTGACACTGGAATTAATATTCATTATATTAATCATTATCATCATTATTATTATTATCATCAATTTAATTAAATTTTATTGTTATCATGTTATGATTTTTCTTGAAATCATATTTTCTTTTGGATAAAGGATAAGATATTTTCCCGGTTTAATATTTCAGTTCTTCACTTGGTTAATTTTTTTTTGTTGATATGGTACTTTTCGTTTGGTTTTAGATGAGCTGTTTGGTACATTAAGAATATTATAATTTTAACAGTCGCTTTACTAAGATATGTGCCTGAGAACGGTGATGAATACATATCACCACTTTAATAATTAATTAACGAGGACAAATTGATATTTAGGAAATTATCCTTATTAAGACGCCGCTTTCATCTTCTAGCCAAACAATCTTTCTTATTTCATAGATACGGCATCTATAGTTGTTAAAAGTGGTAATGGTGACTTCAACGTAAAATATTAAATGTTGTCGTAATTAATAGCAGAGTTTTTAATGAGGTACACATATTATTGAATAAACAAAAATGGAAGGTAAAACAATAAAATACAAATAAACACCACTGAAGGCCAGCCTTCAAATAAAGTACCGTATATTTAATTTTTTTCAGATAATACCCTCTAGAAAACTAGCCGATACGTCGTTTCATGTTTCAAGTTTTCTTTTTCAATGTCCGACTCTAAAGGCCAACTCAGACAGCATCGTACGACGCAGCCCGACGCGATTTGTTTATTTTCGGTAAAAATTGTTTATTTTCGGTACCGTAAATATTTCAGCCGCATCAAATTTCTTTCCTATTCTTCTTTCTTCCTATGCTTCTTCCATATCTTTGTTAAATTTATTTTACTAAATACCGGTACGTATTTACGCATGTTTATATAAATATATATAATAATATCATTTCGATACATAATTACATATTTTAACTGTACTGAAGAACTCGGCCTGTGTATATACACCGTAACTATTTAACATATTTCAAACTTTGTCAGTCTAAAAGTCTAAGGTCCTGGTCCCGACCCTTTAACATCACTATTGGATAGATAAGACTTCTACGAATGTACCCAGTACCACTCGTATATTTTTTTCTTGTGGGAAATTTTTAACCTAGACATTTTTATTCCATATCTTATATATTTACAAATTATTATAAAAGATATAAAATAATGATACATTGTATATAAACTACATTGCTATTATTCAATATTTTTTTTGTAATGTGAATTATAAATAATAATTATATATAGGCGGCCTACTATACTATGTTTTTTTTTAAATATTATCAATTATGTATCTTAATGTGTAACCACGTGTGTAAACGCGTGTAAATTCAGAAACTAAAGTGTAATAACGTATGGTAACTTACGTTTCTTTCACGCTGTAGAATATCCACTAGTCCAAATAATCACAAGCTTCAGATTTTCAACTTCCTTAAAATCAACTTCTATTGAATTGATTTGTTGGTGTTACAATTCAGGAGATCAGACCGACGAAAGAAGGTGGGTGCAAAAATGTACAATTTACAAGGTACCACAAATTCTGTGTTATATAGCTATTTGTTACAGTGTAGAAAGAAAGTGAGATAGTGACGAAAAATTATTTTCTACTCATGTACTCGGACATTTGGCGGTAGCTTCCTTCTGCTGCACGCGGAAGTTGACAAGCATGATTCAATTAGTTGATAATAATTGTCACGAATCATGGGGGCTTTTGGTTGAATAACTCTGATTGCTATTTCATTTCGGGAACATTATCAGAAGGCTGTCACCGCATGTCTTCACTTTTCCACTCTGATTCAAATATTATAATCAGGCAAACGTTGAAAAAACATCCAAGCAACAAAGAAACGCGGCTGTGATCCATATTGTGTGCGCACAATTAGCGCCCTAATTGCGTTTATTGCTCATGACGCTGTGTCCACCTTAGGCTAAAAAGTCGTATCGCTTGCTGACTTGAAGAAAATATTTTGACAGTTTGAGTTCGACTTTAACATAATCTTGGTTTGTGACAATCTTAATAAACACCCAAGTAACAAGATATCAGACTCCGGGGAAGCATTACCGTTTGCTAAAGGTCGACGGTAATTAATTACTATGATGTTCATAAATATGATTGTACGAGTTACATCATTCATTTAACATTGAAAACCAGCATTTTTGAATTGTAAGAGTCGCACCATTAATATATTCAGCACAGGGGCGAATAGTCTTGAATTTTAAAGCCAACGAAGGAATCAGTGCATTAACAACATTCCAGAACATTACCGTAGTTACCAGTTCGTCTTTTTTCGTCACAATGAAGTCACATATAGCACTAATGAAATAATATCTTAATAATTGTGAATCCAGTCATCTTTTAAATTCATGTAGGTTTTGTTCGTATTAAGGAGGAACGAATAAAGTATACTAAAAACAAATTAATCTAGAGCAGTCTGTAAACGATACCGACTCACCAATTATTGTAAATGCTATACGAGGCGACACGTGATTTACGTTAATCCTACATAAAACGTATATATCAATTGAACGGAAACATCTAGCTAATTTACGCACGAGAATTCAATATCTTCAACATTTTGAGGCATCTTGATTTATATATATTTCGGAGATCTTATCTTGTCGTTTTAAAGAGCTTAAGATTAGAGTGCATCATATTGATTTCTGTGTTATTAGCAGTGCGTTGCAAATCAGTGTTGTTCCGTCCATGCACAAAATCTTCAGATTGTTAGGCCTATACCAAATGCATGCTTCGGAGAAAGTTTTTTTTTTTTTATGTTTTACAATGAAAGTTTAGATAATGAACTGGTCGTTAAAAGAAATAATCATGAACAGCTAATATGATTTTTAAAAAAATTTAGATTAGAAATCTGGGGCAAAAGTGCTATAAAGTTACATTTTTTAAAGAAGCAATAAAATATACGTAGGCCTATATATTATGTTAATTATGTTGACATTTTAAAATATTTTACGTACATTTCCTATCCCAGGTTAAACACTAATATGTTTTACTACAGGTAGGGTCAGTCAGGGAACAGTTAAATTTAACTGTTCCCTGGGTCAGTTATACAAACGCGGTATCGCTACTTAGGTAAAGTTTGATATTACAAACTGCACTAATATCAACTCCTCGAGCAAAACTAAAAGATCATTTCATATTTTTTTCAATTATTATGTCATTAGAACAACAACATATTGAATAAACTGGCTACCACGCGGCAAGATTGCTCAACAGTAGAACAAAAACCTACTCGATCGGGCTCCATCATTCATGGTCGTTTTTCATTTTTATAATATATCCCAAAAAAAGAAAAAAAAAAATCTGACATTGACATAATAATATTCTTATTGATTTGACATGGAGGACAAGTCATCAACTATGCACGCTGATGCAACGGGGAAGGATCGGACTGTCAGAGCCCAAATACCCTCCCTTGCTGAGAAAGAAAGAGATGGGGGTTGGGGGAGTGATTTTGAAAAAATCTTGTGGCTTTAGACATGGTTTGCAAAAATTACTGAGAGCGTATCTTCTCGAATAATAAAATAATAGCTATAGTATTCTGTACGGAGACGCTACAAGAAATAATTTGCCTAAACGAGCCTGACTTGATTTAGCGACTTGAAAGCCATTAAACAAGTCTTACACTTACCGTAGTTGTTTGGTTTACGGAGGTGGGGGGGGGGGGAGGTGGAACTGTAGCCACTCAGAATCCAGTTGTGCCACCCCTGATTCCGTTATCAGCATTTTACTCAAAATAACAATATAAACGAACACATTTTACATTGAAATCAAAGAATACGTCCTTATTGTTGACTACTAAGGTCAATATTTCACATTTTAGTTCACCCTCCTACCCTTAAGGAACCCTTTTCAGGGGACATCCATATTGAGGTAATATTTTTTAGTCCTGAAGGTGTCCCCCTATAATAGGGATTCTACTGTTGTATTTTGTTAACAGACGGGTGTGTTTTAGCTGGATATGCACTTTACTGCATTCTCAGGAGTTATGACGGTGGTGATTAAGATGACATAGGTGATGGAATTGTTGAGTGATGGAAGGACTATAGAATGACATCAAAATAAGCCCATTATAAATGGGGTCAAAGCAAGGGCAAAGATCTTTTTGAGAGGTAGAGTAGGGGTTGTGGCATTCGTTACTCTACATTCATCTAAGCACTACCATGGTGACGTGCGAAAATTGACACTATTAAAGAGTACACCATCATAGACAAAATAGAGCATCAACAAATTCCTCAAGATTTTTTTTTATCACTAACTTTTAATAACAGTTGTTTCATGGCATAACATCATATTCGCACTTCCATTTAGTTTATTTCAAAAATATTCAGGCACATACAGTACTTGACAAATTGACAGAAGATTAAAAGTTCTGTAGTCGAAGTGCAGGACAAATTCTTGGCAGAAAGAGAGGGAAAAAAAACAGAGATCACTGAGTGGCATTCCACTGGAAAGTGTTTATTTTATGATGCTCGGAAATGCGCTTTCATGCCTCAGTTTAATGTGATGGGGTAGGCCTAATAAAAATATACACAAGAGCAAGGATTTTGGGATGAAATATTTAATTAACCTGATATCCAATTTTGTTGGGTTGCAATCATAGAGATATAATAAGAATAGCTCTATGGTTGCAATAGACCTTTCCGGAATGTCAATCAAACTTAACAACCGACCAATCAGAACAGCGCTAGGAATGCGCGCGCGTCTTACAAAACACGTGTTGTCCCACAAACGTGTTTTAACCTGCGCCGTTTTGTGGGACCTTAGCAACAATATCCAAGGGGCGGAGCTTAGCGTAAAGGTCCATTATGAACTCAATCAATGACTTTCAATTCTTCGCCCCCAGATTCACGAGTTGACAGATATTGTGAAATACATACAACCTTTTGTAGTAGGCTTAATTAAATAAAACATGTGTTATGAATACAGTATACAATGGGTACGGTATGCTTATTCCTCATGAATAATTAACGCGAACACATTCTATAAATGCAATATGAATAGCAATGATTAAAGTCCTATTTTTATACGAGTTGACGAATATTGTGAAATAAATATAAAAGTAAACTTAATTAAATAAAACATGTGTTATGAATACACAAGGTATAATATGCTATGAATTATTTAAATAAACCTAAGATTTGTCTTTTGAATTAGGCCTACAAGTGAATATGTTAGAGTTAACAGCCTGCTGGTATGGTATTTTTCCCCTTTTTATTTAGTCAATAATTTGACAAAAAGGTCATGTGGTATTCCTCCATGGACAGATCTACCAGGTGATAAATGTCAGTGGCGCCGAGAGGCCGGGGCTACGGGGCAAGTGCCACGGGGCCCGACGCTGACAGGGGACTGGGATGGTAGGGAAAAAAAATAACCAAATAAAATAAATAAGCTAAAAATAAATAAATAAAAATGATTAAACATCGATGAAAGCTCCAAATGAGTCGCTTCTAATTCTTTTTCATGAATATTTTCACGACTTCTACTACTCAAGATATGAGACGTCAATTAATAATTATCAAAGGCTTGGACCCTGGACATACCTCAATATACATCCAAGTTAGAAAATATGAATAGACCTGATAGAGAATTGATTGTAAAATAAATTCAAATTCAAATTCGAAAATTCAAAAACTTTTTATTGTCCAAATTATATAAAACATACAATGTTTACTCAATTAATATATTAAGTACTCAAGTAATATATTAAGTGGCTAATTAAACTCCACCCCTCCTAAATTTTTAAAAATAAAAAAAATTGAGTAAAAAAGAAAATTCTACTCTAATTTTAAGAGTGGGAGAGTGCAATTTCCGTCCGTCTAAAGATGCCATAATCATACATTTACTTACCTCAGCCCCAACAATGGTGGGGCTGTGTAGATAGACCTTCCATCTGTGAAAGTCCTTCAAGTTTTTGGGCTCTATTTCATTTCCTGGATCCGCCACTGTAACCTTTGATATGATGATTCTTTTCAGCTCTACGTTTCAATTAAAAAAAAGGATATCTTGTACTTTTCATGTTTACGTTTCCATACTTTATTTTTCCTGACCTGGTAAAATTAAGTTTTCTAGATAGGCCTATAAGCCTAATCGATTAATTTTCAATTATGATTAATTTTTTTTTCTTTTTGTGAGATCAGTTTAAGATATTTTACTTCTTAGTACAAAATTATGCTAAATTTCATATAAATGGGTCTAAATTATGCTAAAAAGCATAATTATGCTAGGTCTGGCCCGGAATTTATCAATCTCAGCTTAGCAAATGTCTTAAGTCAAAAAAAGTTAAGAGTGTCCTAATCTTAAGCTGATTTATTACCCAATCTAAAATCGTCTTAGATGGCGCCAATGTACAATCGATTTTTCTAATTTTAAGCAGTTTTTAAGCTAAGCAATATGGATAAATTTGACTTAAGCAAAAAAATGGACTTAAGACGAATTTAAGCTGATTTCTAGTTTCCCCCGGTCATTATGTTTAGCGCCCCCTGTTATAAATGACGATTCGCGCCCTCTACAATTGTTACTTGAATAATAATAAAAAGAAACACCAACACATGTGTGTTGGGGCATGTGGCGCAGGCGCTATTAGCCTACCTGGTGTTTGAAGGACAAAACTTAACTTAATCGTAGTTTTGATAATTAATTGTGCAGTATATTTACTAGTACGTGATTTCTTCTCTGGTAAGTACTCATGTTAACTGGTATCTTTAAGTTATACAGGAAAATGGGCATAAAATCTTCGGGAGCGGTAGGCTCCTATTCCTATTCCATGCTCCATCCATTTCGCCGGCCTAGGCCTAGGCTAGTCTAGTAGAGGGGCTGCCTAGCCTGGCCTAGGGTAGTAGTAGATAGAGGCAGTGCCTAGGCCCAGACTGTATAGTAAGGCCTGCACGGGGAGCATATTTGTGACAAACAAATTCAAGTGCAAGTAATTTCTTTGCAGCAGTAGCCTACCACCATTTGTAAATACGTGACTATCGGGCATTGTGAGCGCGATATTGTGGCAGCGACTCGACTGTTGCAACAGCCCTCTATTGTTTTCGCTGCAGAGGTTGTACTTATTTTTTCTCTGTGACCCGAAAATAGTGATGACGTAGTTCACATGTTCCTCTTTCACCTAGTCATTAAATCAGTTTTTTCCGAGAAGTGAGTGAATTTACAGTATTGCCGAAAGTTAAAGTTGTCAAAAACATTCAATTTTTTTTTTTTTAAAGTCGAGATTATTTTGTTCTGAAACCAGTTTATGTGTTACTTTATATATTTATCTACAACTGGGTATAATATTTAGATAATCTGAACATTGAAACCCAGTTTTTGACCGAAAATAAAAAGTGTGTTGTACAGGCCTCAAATTTAACGGCCGCCAGTGCCCTCCCAGTTGGCCTTGGTGCCCCTGAAAATTAAGCACGACGACGGCCAATACTTGCCTGCGCTTTTGCAGCCTTGGCCTTGGTGCCCTCATGACGCTTAATATAGATCGTTGGACACGTAAAATAAATCTAAAGAAGAACGTTCAAATCTTGAAAGAAAACACGAAAGCCAAACACATAGGTCGCCTAGGCCTAAATAAGGTTGCAGTGACAGAACGTCATGAGAGAATTTCCATGTGTGTTGATACGAACTGTTTTTGCAGTTACCGTTGTGCTTGCTATGCAGCTAGCTTTGGGTGATCTGACATCATCACAGCTCAAGCGTGTGAAATTAACCTAATTGGTTGACACTCGGCTAATCTAGTTGATGACGGCCAGTTTAGAGGTGCGGCCTCCTCTCTCCGATGACGACGCTCTGAGCAACAACATCAGATATTAAACTTGAACTTTGACTGTTTTGTTTACGATCGCCAACTGCCCCTAAAAAACTAAAAGTTTATTCCAACATTGAATCGATAATATTTAATACTCTAAACAAAGTCATTTTACCATTGACAACGATGGCTTGGCTAGGCCTAGCTTGGCTTGGTCTAGGCCTACAGTAGCTTGCCTAGGCCATGCCTAGGCCTAGCCCGACTACGAATCAAGGCACTCGCGAGAGATTAGTACTGAGGCTAAATCAAATTTTGCCTTGGTGCCCTTTTATATTTGAAATTTTTGGCCTTGGTGCCTTTCCATTTGGCCTTAGTATAGTGCCTTTCAAAATCGTCATACCGGAGGCCATTTGGCCTTGCCCATAAAATCCCCAAATTCGAGTCCTGGTTGTAAATGGAAATTCCCAAAATCTGTTCGTGGAGTGCAGCGTGAGCGGTCATGCATGTCTGGTCTTGCCTGATCGCACATGACAACATGTCTATATACACACAGTTGCGATCGATTTTATGTTATGTTTTGTTTTATCCAAGTTTATAATTGTTCTGAAACCAATTTAATTTTAATTATCAATTACTTAATATGTAATATGTGTAATCATATTTTGATGAAATAAAAGTAGGACAACCATAAGAAAGAGGGAAAAAAATTATTTTCAATGGAGGGTAGGAAAAGGGTTTGGGTGGGATCGGGTCTGGTCAGGGGCGGTGGTGAGGGTCAGAACACCCCTACATATGCCACTGCTTTTGTCCTTGTGTGCTTTCAAATGTCTTATTCATTGAGACATATGTAAAAATGTTTGAAGACATTATGGCATTATTTGTAATTAATTAATTTAATTGTTATTTAATTAATAAATGATTAAATTTTAATGAGTTTTATAATGCTTCTTTTGTCCATTTTGTGTGCTTCTAAATGTTTTTTATTTTATTGAGAAATGTATAGAAACAAAAAAGTTAGAGCATTTTTTATATTTTTTTCAAGAACAAGGTCACATACTTCTCCATTGTTTACATAGGATGAAGGACCAAAATAAGGCATAATTAATAATCTCTTAAATTCTGTAACTTTTCTGATATTTAATGGATGACAATCATCTTGGTATCAATTTACTTCTATAATAATACTCTTTCAAATGATACCAGCTGCAAAGGAATTGCTTGAATTTGAAATTTTTTGTCACTTGCCTACCATTTGAAAGATGATTAATGTAGCATTACATTGACACCAAGATCATTGTTGTCCATCCAATATCAACAAAGTCACTGAATTGAAGAAATTATTAATTATGCCTAATTTAACTCATTAAAATTCAATCATTTATTATTTAAATAATGATTAAATTAATTAATTACAAGTAACTACAGTGTTCTCCCGAAGCTGTCTTAGCCGTCAATTTTACCGGTAAAAATAACCAACCAACCAGTAAAAATTTTGAGTTTGTAAAATAAAAAAAACTATTGATTAGGCTTAGGTAGTCCAGGCTGGCCCTCTTAATAAATTAACATCATTCCAGTCTATATCTACACTGTGAATTTGTGTTGTTGTGTCTTCAAGTCATTTAACCCAACTAAAAAGGGGTAACGTACCTCACATTGTGCGCATTGCAATTTTTTATGGACAAATTTACCAGTAAAAATTTTTCAGTTGGGAGAACACTGAACTAATTACCATTTTAATTACATAGATATACCTCGATGTATAAAAACATTATGGTCAAAAAGACTCAAATACAAGATTTTGGTGCTCAAGTTAACATACTGGAATACCAAAAGTCGATATGAATAAATATATCAAGTAACACAATTAAATTGGCTTCAGAGCAATAAAAACTTGGATTCAATGGAAAAAAAACAAAACATAAAAGCATGACTGTGTACATGTGTATCGCGATGTGATTGTACTTGCAGCAACACCAGACATGCATGATGTCAGCCTGCACCACACAAACAGATAGATTTGGGGAATTTCCATTCACAAACAAATTTTTTTTTTTCGGTAAAAAACTAGTTTTCGTGTTCAGAAATATTACACCCAGTTGTGGATGAATAAGTAAACTAACAAAACTGGTTTCAGAACAAAATAAACTTATCTTCTGAAATAATTGCATGTTTTTAACAACCAAAACTTTCAGCAATAAATTCACTCACTTCGCGAAGTTGGAAAAAATTGGTTTGATGACGAGGTCAAAGAGGAAAATGGGAATTACATCATCAGTATTTTCGGGTCATAGGTAAAAATTAATACGACCTCTGCAGCCAAAACAGTAGAGGGCTATGCAGACAGTTGAGTTACTGGCAGAAAATGATCGCGGTGCCATGATATCGCGATCTCAACGGCTGATAGTCACTTTTTTTTGCGCATGCAGTATTTTCAAGTCTGAGTTATCCTCAATGATCCACTCCAATGATCAGCTTCTTTATGTGCTTTGCGCGGGCCTTTTTGTGTTTGAATTTAAAAAAAATGTTTGGGATTCTGGACTTTGTCCTACTGTAGGCCTCTGTGTAAATCATTTCTCAAGGTATTTTGAATTTCTCACTTGTACAGCAAAGTGACTGCTGAATCACCGCATATTCTTTTCGACCAAAACACTTAACTACAGTAGAGGTGACATTCTCCAAAGCACATGAATCATAAGTAGAGTAAATAATTTATGATTTCATTATAGAATAAACTATAAACTGTAGTATAATATACAGTAAGCTGAGCTGAAATTTTGGATTTTTCTTAGTTACTAAAGTTACAACAAACACTAAAAATTTTAACAAAATCTGAGACCTTGACTTCATGGCTACGTTGAATTGGCATGGAATGAACCAGCAGGAATTTCCTTGAATAGCATAGTTAACAACTTGAGAGATTTGAAATGTGTGACTACACCAGTTGGCTAGCTGAGGGCTAGTGGGGTTCTAGAGGCCCCGACGCTCCGACGATCTCAGCAAAACGAATTCAGGAAGTGTTACCGGGTACGGTAAATAAACATATATTTTTAATAAAGCCACGTCTAATTTGAGTTTCAATACGTTTAATATACCCAAAGGTACACAAACAGTTTATTACTTAACACAAACAAAAAATGAATAATCATATCCTACTGATCAATTTTTAGTAACGCGTCAGTGAAGAATGAAGTACTTATTCACAAAAATACTGTTTTAATGACTCAAGTTACTGCATGACCATTTTTATATTTTAAATAAAACCAATTTCTTCTAATTTTAAATACATTTTCCCCTAAATTTGTGATAAATTTGTTATCACGCATAGACGTGTGCTAAATGCGTTACAAATTTATGATCACGCATGTGTTTATCTAAAATCACTTTGAAATGCAGGACCGTCCCATACGATGCGAGACGATTGGTAACTATCGAATAGTAGAAAATGAAATTCATAGTTCAACTAAGCACTTTTTATTGCCTGACCTGAACTGTGTAATGGAATCTTAGTGTGGCCTTAGGAGCATACCGTTGAAAATAAATTCATTTCAATTTCATTTCAAATAGAACATTTATTTTCTTTCCTTGTTGAAATATGAATAATAAGATTAGATAATCTACAAAATCAATAAGCATAGGCCTATAGTAAATAAAACAATTAAGTTAAATATTACAAGTTTAAGGAGAGGCCTATTACAAAAAACAGATAATCATTTTTTTATTTTAAAGGAAATTAAATAAAATGACAGATATTATAAAATTCAATTTCTGATTTTTAAGATAATAAAATATAACATTTTGATTAATTTTTTTAACTTTTATTATTCCCTAAAGAATAACACAAGACATAAATGTGTATATTATGCCGGTGCTGGCAGATGTGACAACATCAATGTAATGCTGGTCTATTTCTCTAGCTTTTTCATTATGACTCATAAATGTCTACAGACTTTTTCTGGATGTTGAGTAAAGGACTTATTGGAAAATAATAACATTACATTTTTTAAAGTTAACCAAAAGTTTATTTATTAGCATAAAAATAATTTAAAAAAAAACAGAGTTAAGTTCGTTGTTAACAACATTTATAATTAATGTATTAATACCTTTATCCTACAAAAAACCTGAATGCCCTTTTTTCACAACATCCGAACTCTTTTCGTAACTTGTTACCAGGCTTGTGAAAAACCAGGAAATCATCATTATCGTATGTCAGACTTTGCTGACCATTATTCGCTAAACGCAAGTGGTCAATTTTGTTACAAGACCAACCAGTAATTCTATAGTCTACTTCGTGAATACTTACTTGGATAAACCGACTAATTGCCTATTCTTTCTCACACAAGAAACACCCCTTGAAAAATAATAGAACAGTCGACTCCTGGCTCCATGCACAAGCGGCCCGCAACCATGCAACTTCCTCATTCTTTTTCATTGATTTATGTAATTGATCTTGTTTTCATGTTGAATCCTCGATCACGGTTAAGTTAAACTAACTTTTAATTTACATAAAACAAATGACAAATCTGTCAAAAAATGTACCTGGCGTTGTCCTTTATGGTATGACTCTCTTGGCTACTGTACTATAGCGGATTCTGTTCCACACAACATCCGCAGAAATGACATTCCTTAGATTACCAAAGAAATACGTTCACTTATGCGTAAAAGAAACAGTACTTACCGCAGAGCAATGAACACTCAAGCTCTGAGTGCGTTTAACAAATATAAAAAATTAAGAAACTCGGGTGTTAAACCTTTACGTAAAAGTAAATTTAAATACTGTACTTTCTAAATCTTTGCAAAAACCCTTCACCTTAGCAATTTTGGAAGGGTATAAAGAAGATTACAAGCAAATGTAATACGATCCCTGACATTGTAATAGATAATATGACATACTGTACAGTTCTAGCACAGATAATGTACTAAATGATTATTTTTCAAGATATTTTAATCATGTTAATGTTGACCCATGTTTAGAATATTTACCTGATGCTTCAATTAATAGTTTTCTGTACATCGGATAAAGTTGAGAAGTTGATTAGAGATTCCAATTATAGTTCCGCTAGTGGGCCTGATGGTATTTCTGGAATGGTGATTTATTCCATGTGTAACTTTATTTCACCGTCATTGTCGCGTCTTTTCTTAATTGTATTGTAAATGGCCATTTTCTGTCTGTTTTTAAATTATCTAACATTGTACCTATATCAAAAGGTGGAGATGCTACATCCCCTTCAAATTATATACAAATCTCCATCTCAGCATACCGCTTGAAAGACACTTTATAATTGTTTATGATAATCTTCTAGGAATGGGTGGATTCAGTAATGCTCAATATGGGTTCAGGAAGGGCCGGTCTACTGTCTCTGCCCTAATAAATGTTATTCATGACTGCCATACAATAAGCAACTACAGTAGAATTATCTCGTGAAGTTTCATGTATTTTTTTTTATCTACGTAAAGCTTTCGATTCCGTCCCTTTTCAATCTTTGTTGAATCATTTTTGTCGTCTTGAAATTAATTGTGTACTTCTAAAATTATTAAGTTCATACTTTGAAAATAGATATCAGTATGTAGTATTGGATTGATTTCATTCTGAATGGACACCTATTGTATCTGGAGTGCCACAAGGCTCGATCTTGGTCCCACTCCTATTTCTCAGTTATATTGATATTACAAATTTACAATTGGGTCATTCCATGGCAATTCAATGTGGCCACAGAAGTCACTGTCTCAGATTTTGTTTAAATTTTCAGTGTTTGTTGTAACTTTAGTAACTAAGAAAAATCTAAAGTTTCAGCTCAATCAGACCAATACTCTCTGAGATACCAGTGTCCGAAAAAGTGGGCGTGGCACCTCAAAACAATATTTAAAAAACTTGGTCTGGAATTAAGGAATGTGCTTCAAATCTCCTCCAAAAGAAACAATACAAACTACATAATACTGCTGATAGTTCAATAATTTTTTTTATGGACATTGGGCCTAAACTTGCAAGCAAAATTCCCTATAATCTCAACATTAATATTAATAATTATTATTTCTAAACCCAACAGGTGAAAATGAAATTCTTAAAATTATTAATTCATTTAGCAACAATAAAGCTCCTGGTTTAGACAGATTTAATGCATCTTGTAAATTTTTAAACCCCTCTGCCATAATTTCAATTTTTCCATTTCTTGTGGAGTATTTCCTGACAAACTAAAGTATGCGATAGTAACTCCTGTTTTTAATTCCAGAGATCCTTTCTATATTCTCTAAAAATACTTGAACGTACAGGTATAATTATGACCGGACTTATTCTTTTATCCCAAAATATAATTTGTTATTTGAGCATCAATTTGGATTTAGTGAAGGTTATTCCACTTCTATGGCACTTATAAAACCTACTAACAACATTCTTGATTCTTTTGAAAGAGTTTAAAGAGTTACCAGTTGGGTGTAGAGATAGATTTTTCAAAAGCATTTGATACTATAAATCAAAAATATTTTGTTAACTAAGCTTTTTTATTATGGTATTTGAGGCATTGCACTTGATTTATTCAAAAGTTATCTTTCTAACTTTACACAATGTACTAAATTTGTTAATACTACCTCCGACTTTCGTTTCGTTTCTGTGGTGGAGCAAGTCTTCTCGAAAAAGGACTATAAACTTAAGCCCCGTTTTACACAATTGGCTCATGTGCACTATAACGAACCCAGTAAATCTTTCGAGACGAGTATGGGGTTACCCCGGGGAACTGGTCCATCTTACAGCCCCAGCCCTTATCCAGTGCGAAAACACACTGACAGGTCTATACTTACTGAGTCTGTACTAGAATGGAAGAAGCATAAGAAGGCCCATACAACGGCTGAATCGCAAAACAGCCAGAGCAGCAGATTCAGGACGACAAAGACTTGAAAATAGCGCATTTTAATTGAATAACTATAATAAAATAAAATTTTTTTGTTAACTGATGATGGGTTGAAGGTAACCCGAAACATGTCTTCCATTAAATCTTTTGTGTTATTTTTAAAATGCGTTGTATTTTTTGTCAACTTACATCCATTTGGTTCTATTATCAAGGATTTCAGTTCAAGAAGATTACCAATTTTTTTATTAAGAAAATATGAAAAGATTACTCTTCGTTTGAACAAAGCTGAATTGGATTTTAATTTTTTACATAATTGCAAGTCATTCTGAGTTTTTCCTAAAAATATAATAAAATAGTATTTTGTATTTTTCGACTGACAGTAAACTCCAGAATCTACGGTATTATCAACCACTTTTATTTTTGCATTGATTCAAATACAAGGCCCTTACAAAGGCTGATTCCCGGGCCATAAAAGTGAATGGTGCGTCTTGTGTCGCTCTATTTAAATCGAACACGGGTCCCTCGCGATATGCACAGAGCAGCTGATCATTGAGGCTGACACAGACTTGAGATAAGCGAATGCACAAAATATGTTCTATAAGGATGATTATGAATAATTCATGAGATTTTACCGAACTATCCTACGTTAAATAAAATTTAGGGCAATCCTAGTTTAGGCTTTTAATTTTTGGTTAGGTTCAGTTGTAATCAGTGCTTCATCTAGTCCTGCGTACAATTTAATGCTGATATTTAACTCTTTGTTGTATATCATGTATGGTTTTAATTGGTAACCATCTGAGTTCCACATGTATCTAGGTTTATTCATAAGAGCGTTTAAAATATTTTGTCATTTTTGAAATTCATAGCTTTCTAATGTTTTCAATTTGCTACACCGTATGAGGGGTTGGTTTACCCCAATGCTATGGTTCATTTCGTCCCCTCTCTATGTCTGCTACGGTAGTCACGGACCACGCCCATACACAATTCAGAACATCTGAACCAAAATTAATAAAACAAAGCAATCATCCTTCATAATATGTCCTAATTATTATTAAAATTATTAATAACAGACTTACTAAATATTATGCAGTCAGCCTGTTAAATTGTCTTTATATACAGTATTTTCAAATTGCTTGCAATACAAACCAAGGTATTTGTATGAGTTATGTTCATAAATGTGGCTACTGTAAATCGCATTGTCTTATTGGGGTTTTTTTTTTACATTTATTAAGAAGCAGAATGAAAGAATACAGTATAAGTTTGATTTTGTTCTGTTATTTTTTTGTAGAGCAGCATGTTGATACAGTCGGCAAGAATGTTAAGAAGCAGTGGTGTTCAGCTTCAGGATGAGTAGTAAAATTAAGAGAGTGGATAGCAACATAAGAATACAGTGTGCTGGTAAGTGGAGAAATATTTAATTTTTCCATCCAATTGTGATATAGGCTACTAGAGTGTTAGCCATATTGTAGTTAATAATCGCTACGTTATTTGTTATAAAGTTGTTGTCCTCCTTTATTTATTTATTGTAGGGCAATAAAATAATGATGTTAAATACATATACGTGGTTCTCCATCTCCTCGGATTTCACAGTGTTTTTTATTCTGGTTTATTATTAAAACATTTTGATTGGCAGCACAAACTAAATTCCATCAAAATTTATATATGTAAAACAATACAAAAGAAATCAGACACACAAATAATTAAAAACAGTTGAAACAATCAGAAAACACTAGTTTCAAATATAAAAAAATTTAATATATACATATATTTCTCTTCT